>NC_080632.1:1666367-1673867 GCF_027887145.1 Ammospiza caudacuta | reverse complement strand
GGCAGGTTTTCCCAGGCAGCTTTCAGAGCAGACCTGCTTTGAGGAGCAGCCCAGAGCTGAGTTGTGTCCACTTGATGCCTTGGGAAGGCTGGGCTAGAACAGAAGCCAGACAGAATTACAGAATAAAGCAGGGATTTATTCAAAGGATCTCCTCCATGGATGCACCTTGGGCAGCACCAGAGCCCAGCCAGGGCTGCACCCAAGATGAACCAAAATGGCCCCAAAATGCACGAGCGGGCACGGGCTCTGTCCCTGGGATCAGCTCTGCTCCATTTGCACCTTGCAGTTCATTGTCCCATTCCAGCTTCAGCCCCTGCAGTCCCACCCTGCTTGTTTTTCCCTCTCCAGCCCACGGTGTTTGTGCTCTGGGGCTGAGATTGGGATCATTTGTTCCCCAGCTAGAGCAGGAATTGTTTTGTCTCCCTGCTCTGTGCACAGAGCTCACCATCCCCTGATACGAAACTCACACACTAAAGTAGCACAGAACCTGAAAATTACAGAAGCTAAAACCTGAGGCATCACTCTGAGTTGCTGTCTGAGCACTCCACGGCTGGATCGCTGCCCCTCAGCCCAGCCCACATGGGTGGCAAGGGGTGTGTGACACAGCCAGAGTCACCCATGGGCCCCCCTGCCCTGCAGCGGCCACAAACCAGCCTGGCACAGCCCCAGCTCCTCTCCAGCCCTGCCCCTGCCCTGAGCTGCATCTCTTGGCGTTGGCAGCCTGACACAAGGAGCCAAAACAAAGCAACAAAAAGCCGGGAAGGGCAGCATTAACTGTGCCACAGCCAGTGGGTACAAAACAAGGAGAGAAGTGATGAGAGCAAGGTGGCTTCGCTGCCTCTGGTTCTGGCTGTGCTGCCAGTCACACATCCTGCCCATGGGCTCTGTCCAGGACAGGGGTGACAAGCCATAAAAGAAGCCATTTGAGGTTGTTTTTCACAAAAATAAAAAAAAAACCTCCATCTGATTGAACACATAAAGAGTGAATCTCCCAACTGTTAGGAAAATCAATCCACAAACAGCAGAGGTTTATGTCCAAAAAGGAGACACAGGAGTCCTTTGACTTTATTCCAGTAAAGGGAGAGGCCATTGGGCATCCCCTGGGTCTCTCACATTTTTGGAGGACTCAGGCTCCTTTTTAACCCAATTTCCCAGCCACATTTCCCTTCTCTCTTTCCCCATTTCTGAGGCACTTGAGAGGTTCAGACTTCCCAGAACACCTGATCCCAAAGATTTCCCTCTAATGTACAACCCTCCCTTTTCATTTTTAATTCTTCTAGAATTTAGAGGTTTTTCTTTCTCATTGTTTCTTTCACCTTTCAATGTCCAATTTCCTTTCTCAGCCAACCTAATGTTTATTTGTAAAAGCAAATCTCTTTTTCCATTCATCAATCAGTGGAATCCTTCCCATTGCTTCTTTTATCTCCCAGTGCTGGTTTTATCTACCAGAAGACCCACAGCTTCTTTGTTTTATTCTTTGCAGAATTCTGGTTGTTTCTTTTGTATCATGTTGGACAGTAATTAGGGTTTTCTTTTTGCTTTCTTGTTTTTTTTTTTTTTTTTTCAAGATTCTTAGTAGGTCTTGGTGCTTAATTAATTGTTTTACTGATGTAAGGTCCATTCCAATAGGGGTAGGTGATAGTCTTTGATACATTGTGTAATTGGTTTTAATCAACAGGTGGGATTTCTCTGGGGCCAGGCATAAAAAATCACACTCGCAAATCTTAACAAAATTAGTTACAAATATGAATTGCAATTAATGCAAATACAAATACAATTAATACAAATACAAATACAATTAATTACAAATACAAAAATTAGAATGACTTCTGCTAGACAAAAATAACATCGTTGTTATCAATTTTTACAGCAGCACAAGCAGTTCTCAGTCTTTGTAAAGACAAATCCACTATTCCTCTCACAACCATTAATTCAAGTCTCAACCCCTCAAGGTTTTCCATTCCCAAATAGGAAGCCCTTCCCCATCCAGATGCTGGCAGGAGCCAGATGTGCTCTGTCCCAGGGCACAGCTGTGCTCTGACTCCTGCCCATCACGCCCAGACTGACTCAGCACCGGAGCCAGAGGCACCACCAGGCAATTCCACCCTGCCTGCCAGCTCTGGCAATGGGGCTTTTCATATTATGGATGGCTATTCATTAAAATCTGGATCATGACCAGGCAGATGCAGATGGAAATGCCTTTTTTTTTCCTTTTCTTTTTTTTTTTGTTCCCTTCTCATGGACTTGTTCCAAACCTGAGCTCTAGGTCCCAATGTATACCCTCTTACCAGCAGGTTCCCAAAGAGAAAGAATGGCTTACAACAGTTTTATAAATCCCAGCTGTTTAGAAAACTCAGATCACTTGCTGCAGTCCCCAATTCTATGGATTACAGCCCAAACAACATATGTTTTTTCACTAGTGACAATGCACAATAGGCATTGAGATAACCAAGAATACTACACTGGGTAGTAGTTAATTTGTGGGTGAACTTTTAAACCCAATTCCCTGAAGCTAAACACAGCTATTACACTCCAGAATTACCTGATATCAAGTTATCCCAGCGGGAATTGGCATGGAACAGCAAACAGACAGATGCTCCTCCATAAGAAAGGTCTGACATGAAGCAAGAACAAATGTTAACTCCTTGCTTGAATGGTGAACTTCTGTTTCCAGCTGTTGTAAGCAGAAGTAGCAGCAACTGGAAACCAGGGGAAAAGTCATAATTTTATCTTTTATTTTTTCTTCTTTATTTTGGAGACCTTGTCTACCTCTTGGGTTGGCCTCATGTGCTAGTTTAGGATTCGTACTCCCTGCAGGATAATAAATGTGTTCAAGGCAATAAATATCCAGAAAAGAGAAGGAGACACATGTTTTATGAGGAAACTTCATGCTTAATTGAGGTTTTTCTGTGTCAGTAGAAATCAGGATTGAGACTTTTACACGGCCCACCAAACGATGCTCAGATTGAGGAAAGAAGGCAAGGAAATGATAGATTTGCCAATCCCTGGAACAGCCAGACACCAGGCTAAAAAGGCTCATTAAACATATTTCTCCAGAGAAAGGTGCAAGTGCTTTAAAATCATCCAGGGTTTTGAAATAATTAGTGTATCTTTTTATATGGGAGGAGGAGTAGAAACAAACAAAAAACCCAAACCCAAAACCAAAATGAAAATAATTTTAAAAAACCACAAAAAAAACCTCAGAACAAAATTTGGATGCAGGAGGAAGGTTCACCACAGCATGCTGCCCTGGATCCTCATTCTGGACAGGGAGAATCAACCATCACCCAGCTGGTCTCCTGGCTGGTGTGCTGTGAAAGGGTTTAATGAGCCTCAAATTGTGCTTTGCTCTCTTCGTGGATCATGGGAGCAAAAGTCCTGGGGGAAAAAGCGGCTGGTGTTGTTTCTGAGCCCTCAGGGGTGCATTTTCACGACAGCTCATGTGGATTTGGCTGCTTCAGCCCCATTGATGTTGATGTAGCTAAAATCCCACCAAGTGCTTGCAAATGTGTCCCTGGGTGTCTGTAAAACATCCTTGCCTCTTCAAATAAAATTGACCGACACAATATGATGGTGGTTCCCATCCCCAGCCAGCTCAGGGGTGCTCTGGGGGGTTTGAGGATTGCACAGGGATTCTTTTGGGAATTCCTGCTGCACCTCCCCATCCAGTCCTGCTTCTCCCTGGCCTGGTCCTCTGGGTCAGGATAGCAATAAATGCTGGAAGAAATTCAAAGAGATGATGCCAATTTCCTTCATGCAGGTCCAATTCTAGAGTCTGGAAGTGCCACTCACCCTAGGTGCAGCACTAGAATTTTTATATATATATATATATATATATATATATATATATATATATATAAAATATATATAAATATATATATATATATAAACACACATATATCTATATATAGTGTATATAGATTCCATATACATATATATATATACACACATATATATATGGAATCTATTCTAAATGTGTATATATATATATATATATATATATACACACATATATACATATATATATACATGTGTATGTATACATATATTTTTTATCTATCTAATATCTAATATATCTAATATCCAATATATTATATATTATATCTAATATATGATATATAATATAAGATATATATTATATATGATATATGATATATGATATATTATATACTATATTGCATAGTATATATTGTATATTTTGTATTAAACATAAATAGTAAACATTTTTAAATATAAATATAAATATAAATATAAATATAAATATAAATATAAATATAAATATAAATATATAAATATGGGAAAATATATATTTACTATATATATATAGAATAGATTCCATAGGACCACAGAAAATATGAGCAGAGACACAATGATGTCCCCAACCTTCTCCTTCATCTCGTGGTGGGAAGAGGGGGCAGTTTGATAAAGTCTCTCATTTTGCAGTGAATTGGCACAATAAGATATCTGAAAGAGCAGCCTGAGGTTGAGCAGTCCCACTCAATTTAAAGCTACCTTTAAATTGTTATTTAACTTTTATTTAACTTTTAAGGATTTAAAGTCTAAGTCCTTTTTTTCTGCTTTCCAGTTTGTCATCATAGCCTATAATAACTAGGATATGAGATGAATAATATTAATATAATAACATATAATATAGTATAGTAATAATATTCTAGTACTACTAATATAATATAATATAATATAATATAATATAATATAATATAATATAATATAATATAATATAATATAATATAATATTATAATATAATATAATATAATATAATATAATATAATATAATATAATATAATATAATATAATATAATATATTAACAATATTAATAATATTCCAGTGCTGATTGTGTGGTATTCAAATGGCCAAGCATTTCAAAGTACAGATACTTGTGAACTGCTTCATATGGTCTCAGGTCTGTGAATCCATCCTGTACTTTGGATCAATTTAAGGTTCTCATGCAGTGCTGAGACCTGAAAGTGGCTAAAAACACAAAAAAAAATCCTCAAGAGAAGGCAGGGAAGGAAGAAGAGGCAGCAGTGCTGGTTTTAGGATAGTGGGGTTTTTATTAATTGCCCATTTGTCAAAGTAATGTGCACAGAAATGGCCACATGGGGTACACACAGGATGGAAATGTCTGCTTAAGCCTGCAGTGAAACAGCTCATTAGCACATGGTGAGAATGCTACACGGGGAGAATAATTGGAAATTAAAGCTGGAAGAGCACAGGCAAGGCCTTTCTAAAGGGGAAGGAGAGCACCCGAAAGGAGCCTAAGAGGGGGGACCCCAGTCCCCTGTGACATTGGGATGGAAGGAGCAGAGGCCTGCAGTGGGGATGCAGCTGGAGCCTGTGAGGCTCTCAGTTCAGCTGCACGTGTTGCACATGGGCATTTCCTACACCTCTATCCTTCCTTTTTTTTTTTTTTTTTTTTTTTTTTTTCTGTCTGTTTCAGCTCTCTTTGGCATCACACCAGCCACAGAAGAGCAGTCAGGAGTTGAGGCCGTGACTGTCAGGGCCCAGAACATTCCTCTGGGTGATTTGAGACTCTGGCAAGGGCCTCAGAGGCCTTGGCACGGAGTCAGACACCCGTGCCTTCGATTGTAACCCATGGAAACAACAATTACCAACTTTGTTACAAGCCACAAGGGTTTGAGTAGAATGTTAGTGACTTTGTCACAGGGTGAAAATGGAGAATTTTGGGGTTTTTGGAATGGAGGTTCAGGAGGCAAGATGGAGGAATCTGGGCCTGTCCTGTCCTTCCTCCTGTTTCTTCATGGCCTCCATCTTCTGCTGGGATGGTGGCACTTTTGGTTTGGTTTAGAGTAGAAGCTCACTGTCTAACATTGGTGATAGGTATTGGGAAGTTATGGCCAATAAAGTACACGTAGTTTTTAGTATAAAAATATAACACTGCCCTGAGGGTGGTGAGTGTGCCACAACCCGACCTGCCAGACAGACCTGGGCGGGTCAGAGGAAGAATGTTATAAATAAAAAACAATAAACAACCTTGAAAGGCAGAACTGATACATCTCGGCTTCTTCTTCTTCGGTCTGGCTGGGAAAAAGAGACTTTCTGACACCTGGGGGTCATCTCAAGCACAGAAACCTGAGAAAGATCAGGCTCAGAGCGCATGCGAGAGTCACCCAGGGTGAGGTTAAATGTTTGGAATAAAGGAAAATCCACAGCTTTCCCTGACAGCAAAGCAGGCTTGGGTCTCAGACATATTTTCTGAAAAATCCTTTCACTAGGATCTTTTCTCCCGAGAAGCTGGGAAGCTTCACCTTCTCCATGTTTTGCTGCTCTGCATTTGGAGACTTGTTTACCTAGCATGTGAATTGATTTTAATTAATGGCCAATCACAGCCACCTGTGTCACACTCTCTGGTCAGTCACAAGATTTTATTATCATTCTTTTCTAGTCTTCCGATGAAATCCTTTCTCTTTCTTTATAGTATATATACTAAACTATATAGTATAGTTTTAGTATATAATTTTCTTTTAATATAATATAACATCATAAAATAATAAATCAGCCTTCTGAAACATGGAGTCAAGATTCTCATCTCTTCCCTCATCCTGGGACCATCAAACACTACCACAGGCCTGGATCTCAGGAGGCATTGTCAAAGCTCCATGTCTCAGCAGTGAATCCTGCTGCACCCACCAGTCCAGCTCCACTGGGGTCTGGAACCCCAGGCAGGCACAGGAATGACCCTCCCCAGTGCTGGAATATTCCCTGGCAAGGCACAGGGATCTCTAAAGGGGTGCCTGCCCATATTCTGTGAATTTTGATGGCCTTTGTGGTGGAAAAGCTGGTCCAGCACAAATAAAAGCTGGACCTGAATGCATGCAGTAATGCTGAGAAACTCCTCTTATTTAAAAGCAGACTGCTTTATAACTAGAGAAAAACTTTATTCTGTGCATTGCCTTCACCTTCAGACTTCTCAAACATAAAATGTTTCATTGTGGAAGTTTATCATCTGTTAAACGCAGCTTCTACCTCAATTTTACAAATAAGGTGTGCATTTTTTCAAACAGTTTCCACTGTGGTCCTTCCCATTTTGTATGTGCACAAAGAATGGGTTTTGTGGTAATTTCAGTTAGCTGAATTTGTTACACAACACCACTTTAACAAAAGCAAGGACTACTTCTGTTTAACCCAAATGACTCAATTGTATGAGTGTCAGAGATGGAAATGAGGAAGGAAGGTAAAGGAAGAAGGGAAGGAAAAGAAAAAGGAAAGGAAAAAGGAAAGGAAAAAGGAAAGGAAAAGGGAAAGGAAAAAGGAAAGGGAAGTTCTGGGAGGTTCAGGGAAGGGGAGAAGGGAAAGGGAAGGAAAAGAGAAAGAAATAAAGAAAAGAGAGAAAGAGAGAGGGAGAAAGAGAGAGAGAATGAGAGAAAGGAAAGGAAAGGAAAGGAAAGGAAAGGAAAGGAAAGGAAAGGAAAGGAAAGGAAAGGAAAGGAAAGGAAAGGAAAGGAAAGGAAAGGAAAGG
>NC_080632.1:1641644-1666167 GCF_027887145.1 Ammospiza caudacuta | reverse complement strand
GTTCACTTAAACTGGTTGATTGTATTTTAATTTGGTAATTGGAAGCAGATCTCCAATGTTCTGACTCCTTTATAAGCATAGTAAATATAGCGGTACAGGAGATGCACCTCTAAGCTCCAGACATACCTTACAAGGAATTTCCAATTATTTATCTGATTGATGCTGAATTCATTTGATGTAAATGAATATTTATCCTTCACAGAGGGGATTTTAATTTTTTTTTAATCTGGCAGTGGCTATAATAATTCTCTAGACATGTACTGAACCAAATTTGTCACTGTTTAACCTTTGTCACAAACCTGAAGCTCAGAGCAGCAGAGCCAAAGGCTGGCCATGGGTCAAAAACCTTTGGAGGACACTTGAGACAAATGTCTAGAGTATCTGGGCTCAGCTGCAGACCTGCAGAAAACTCATGCAATATTTACATATTTCCATGGTGTTGGCATAATAGAACCAAAACCAGCATACACCAAACTGAGCAATTTCAAAAGAGCTCTGCCATGCATTTGCCTGCACCCAAACTGAAGGGTGTGCTGGGGACAAAATCCAAGATTACTGGCTTATATGAAGCCTTGATAATGATCTCATGTGGGTCTTTTTTGACAGAAATTTGAAATATATTCCTGTGTGAAGTGTCCAAAATACTCAGTCCATATTTGTGAGAGTTTGTTGGGTTTAAACTGGTTTTTTTCATTGATTTAAATCTTTAAGTGAAAAGGCAGAATTTGGGTCAGGTTGCTTTTGAAAAGTGCCAAACAAAACTAACTACTGCCCAAAGACCCAGTGGGGAGGGGATGGAGAAAATCTCACTCTTCCTAAATTGGGAGATATCCCACCTGGCCTGGCAACAGTGTCAGTTTTCCTCCCTTTGACATGGAACTTGCACAGGGATTGTGCTTCAGAGCAGAACCAGGAGGGACAGCACATCCTCACATCCTCCCCTGGGTAACAAGCCCAGCTCTTCTCAAAGCCCTCTCTCTCTCTTTTTTTTTTTTTCTTTTTTTTTTTTTTTTCTTTCCCTTTTTCTTTTTTCTTTTTTTCATTTTTTCATTTTTTTCTTTTTTTCCTTTTTTCTTTTTTTTCCCTTTTTCTTTTTCTCCTTTTTTCCCTTTTTCTTTCTTTTTTCTTTTTTTCCTTTTTCTTTCTTTTTTTCATTTTCATTTTCTTCTTTTTTTCATTTTTCTCTTTTTTCTTTTTTCTTTTTTCTTTTTTCTTTTTTCTTTTTTCTTTTTTCTTTTTTCTTTTTTCTTTTTTCTTTTTTCTTTTTTCTTTTTTCTTTTTTCTTTTTTCTTTCTTTTTTCTTTTTTCTTTTTTCTTTTTTTCTCTTTTCTTTTTTCTTTTGTTTTTCTTTTTTCTTTTTTCTTTTTACTTTTTTCTTTTTTCTTTTTTCTTTTTTCTTTTTTCTCTTTTCTTTTTTCTCTTTTCTTTTTTCTTTTGTTTTTCTTTTTTTCTTTTTTCTTTTTTCTTTTTTCCCTTTTTCTTTCTTTTTTCTTTTTTCTTCTTTTTTTTCTTTTTTCTTTTCTTTTTTCCCTTTTTCTTTATTTTTTTTCTTTTTCTTTTTTCTTTTTTCTTTTCTTTTTTCCTTTTTTCTTTCTTCTTTCTTTTTTTCTTTTTTTTTTCTTTTTCTTTCTATTTATTCCTCTTTTTTTTTGCCTAGTTTAGCCCCAAGCAAATGCTACAGCCCCAAGCCCTGTGGTTTGACACCTTCTTTGCAAACCCATCTTTTATTTGTGTTTATACCCACCTAGCACTGTGCCCAGAACAGGGCTTCATCAAGCTGGCCATTCCTGGTTTATTTTCTTTTTCCCCTCTGGTTCTTCCAGAACTTTTCAAACTCTTGCAGAATGACCAAAACACTTAGAAACTTTGTGAGACTCTTCTAGAGGAGGTAAAAGAACATTATTATTATTATTATCATTATTATTACTATTATTATTATTATTATGCAGGCACAATAGTCCTGAGGTTTGTTCTCACCCCTCCAAAGTGAGAGAATTAGTTTTGCATCCCAAAAAATTTACCTTATTTCCTGTTCCAGCCCAATCTGAGAACGGTGTAGGTGACAGATGTTTCAGTAATCTCTCTTTCAGTGCTTCCAGACATGAAAGACAGATCGGTCTTCCCAGTGTAGATAAAGTATGGCCTGTTGTGTGATCTTTACTAGAGGCTAAGAGGTAAAAAAATAAAACTTTTGGAAAAGGTGGTTGAAACAGCTTTTTGGATCAAAAGGCATGAGCTGTCTGAGCATTTTATCTTCTTGTGTAAAGATATAAAACCCCTCACCTCCTATTAAAACATGATTGTCTTTTGGGAGACAGAAACATTGTGTTTGCAGGGTTTCTTCATTACTGTGTTTATAAATCTAATCAAATTTATTTCTTTATTAAAATTTTAAAAATTACTTAATATTATTGAATAACTACTTAATATACTGAATAACTACTTAATTTTATTAATTGCCATTTGTCTGTTCAGTTGCAGATGGTCACAGGACTTCTCTCTGACCTTTTAAATGTCTCTGCTCCCCCATTCAATCCAGATTTGTCACAAAAACCCAGTAAATTTGGAAGTCCTATTTTAAATTTGAAAGTCATCTTCTGTGTGCTTAATGAAATTAATGAACAGAGAAACTCCAGCCTGTGAGGGGTTTGATTAAACCTTCCACATTTCCTGTTAAAGGTGGCCACGAACAGGTTCTTCCAAGGCCCTGATTTTGTATTATCCCAGCACTACAGCTAAAAAGGAGCCTCACTGACACAGAACAGTCTGTGATTAAATGAACAATTTCTCAGTTTCTTTAAAAAAAACAGCAAATACATGTCTGAAAGGGATAACATCCAGAAGGTCACGATCACAAGTGATGGAAAATACTTTTGGATCTCCTGGTGAAATGGCTTAAAACAAGGTCTGTGCCACCACAAAAAAATGTGCAATAAAGAGGGAGGCAGAATTTTGCAAATGTTCCCCCCCCACCCTCCCCCCCAATTCAAATAAAGAAAAAAATACTCATATATACTCAAAATTTGAAATTCATATATGCACCTAAAAGTCAGCAGGTAGCAATAAATGTCTTCCTTTGTAATCACTGACACTGAAATGTACATTGAAAATGGATTGTAATAAAATTATTAATACTTCCTCTAAAACTTTGTGACATTTCTGGTCAGCTCCTCAGAACCTTTTTCAGTGAATACTAAGTTTGTAAGAAGAAATTACCTTTTATTGAAGAACGCAATGAGAATGACACTGCTATAATCTCTTCCATATGTACCATTGGAAACTGTAAGTTTTTGGGTTGGTTTTTTTGCTGTTTTCTGATTAGCTCCTTTTTTATTCTCACATTTCAGTGCCTGAGGCACAAAGCACCCAGCAGAGCAGAGCTCAGCACCTGCACCCTGCTCACCCCTGGCGTTTCCATGCTGGAATGCCTGGGCATGGATGGAAGGAGCTGTGCAGCTCTGGAGGTCTCCAGGGCCTCTCTTTCCTTGTTCCAGCTTTGTTCCACTGTGATCCAGCTGGAGCTCTGGGCACTCAGCTCTCCAGCACATCGTGGGTGGCTGTATCTGCACGGTTTGAACCATTTCTTCCAAAATTATGGGGCAAAAATTGTGGGGGACAGGCTTTGCGGGGAAGTGGAATGTGACCCATGAAAGCCTGATCAAGGGTCCTCTAGGAGACGTGAGTGGGACGTTTGTGTTTGAAAGGCTTTTGTCTGATTTCACAAACTGTTTCGAATCTGTGAAGGAAGGAGGATGCAAATCCTGTTGGGTTCAGTGCCTGACATCCACAGGGACTTCTGGACCAAGACAGAAGAAATGCCGGAGTTGATGCAGGTGTCAGTCAGGATGTCAGTCAGGAAATACAGACAGTTTCATGTTCATGCACAAAAAGGCACAGCAGAAGCTTCACTTCCTTTCTGGCCCAAGGAAAAGGAAAAAGTTCAGCTGGGATTTCATGGGTCATTTCACACCATCAATCAAACTTTCAGAGAAACTCCCTCTGGAACCCAAAACCCCGTGAGTTTGTCCAGTGAGGACAGCTCCCAGAGCCCAGGCACTGGGATAGGACTTTATATTTCCCCTCTGCAGAGGAGCAGCAATCCCCAGCACAGCTTCACTGATGAACTTAGGATCACCCAGCCAGGAGAAGCTCCCAAACCTGGCTGCCACGGGAGCCTGGAGGAGCAGCCAAGCTCTTTATGTGCTCCTCAGCCTGCACTGAGGAGGAGGAGACCTAGAGGGTGTTGGAGCCCTGGATAATGAGAACTTTGGGCTTTCTGAGCTGACAGACTCTGCCCCCCAAGAGAACACTGCATTTGACCTGAAGCCATGGAGAAGGATCTCAAAATGGAATGGCAGAACTGGGATTGTGGGTGTGGAGTTTGAATAGAAGTGTGTAATACCACAGGGTGGAAAACGTAGAGTTAAAGGGTTTAAAATATAGTAATATACATAAAGCAACATGGAGGTTTTAGGGCAGAGACTGGTCCTTTTTCTTCACTTTCTTCTCCTCCTTCTTCTCCTCCTTCTCCTTCTCCTTCTCCTTCTCCTTCTCCTTCTCCTTCTCCTTCTCCTTCTCCTTCTCCTTCTCCTTCTCCTTCTCCTTCTCCTTCTCCTTCTCCTTCTCCTTCTCCTTCTCCTTCTCCTTCTCCTTCTCCTTCTCCTTCTCCTTCTCCTTCTCCTTCTCCTCCAGGGTTTGGATGGTTTTTTGTAATTGGACAGAACCATCCTCATTGCAGGACACTAGGGATTGGTTATTGGGTTAAAAGTAAAAATAATTTAGGTGTCGTTTGTTAATTGGACAGTTTATCCTTAAAAGATCTTGTAGAGAGAGAGATGCAGGGCTATTTTTGTAGCTTGTCAGTGAAATGCTGTAGAACTCATGACTTGTAAGACTGTAATACAGATAAGAAATTATAAACATCTGAGTCTGAATGCCAAATCTTGTCTCTGTGCATTTAATCCTGACCCTGACCAAGGGAGAAAAAGAACATAAAACTCAACAAGAGGTGACCTTATCACTCTGCACAGCTCCTGAGAGGTGGCTGCGCTCAGCTGGGGCTGGGCCCTTTCCCCAGGAGCTGACAGAACCAGAGCACACAGTCTCAGGCTGCACCAAGGGAAATACAGGTTGGATATCTGAGAAAAAGTGTTTTACAGAAAGACTGATAAAGTTCTGGAATGGCTGCCCAGGGAGGTGGTGGAGTCCCCATGCCTGGGTGTGTTTAACAAAGCCTGGATGTGGCACTGGGGGCCAGGGCTTGGGTGAGGCGTTGGGGCTGGGTTGGACTCGATGATCTTGAAGGTCTCTTCCAACCTGGTGATTCGGTTCTAGACTTGACTAATTCCAGTCCTAGACTCAGCTGCAGCTCCCCCTCCACTCATTCCCTCTGCACCCAGGCCTGGCTGTTCCTGTGGAGATGGACGCAAGACACACACACACTCGTGCCAAGACAGCAAGAGCTTCCCCTTCATTACAAGTTTTTATACCTTTAACAAAGTGTGATCTTAAGTCATTAGTTGCATCAAAAAAGCTCATTATATTCATTGGACAAAGCAATAGCTCACTGTATTTTATTGGTAGAAAGCAATTAACATCAATAATTAATTGGCAAGAGTTCACAACAAATTATTTAGGCCTGTATGCTGCTCACTAAGGCACGTATCCTCTAACTGCAAATACCCCTTATGTGTCTATTTCATCAGTTTCCATGCTAATGGCCTTGTTTTCTTTCTTGCTATGGATAAACTCACATTTTACCAATTTCTTCTTCTGCTAACCCAATTGTTTGGCCAGCTGCTAAGTTCATTCACATCTGGCCACACTTTGATTCCTTCCAAACCCATGTCATGCCTGAGTCTGAGATGACAAGCATGGTGGTGCCAAAATGTCTCAACATGTAAAAATGGCCATTTCACACCATTGCTGGAACCCAAAGTCCTCATGCCTCCCTGAATTTTTTTTCTTTTCTTTTTTTTTTTTTTTTTGGAAGGTGTATATTGGTCTCTTTGAGGGCACAAATACTGGTTATGCTGCCTTCATTCAAAAGGTCTCACTCCTTATTTCCCTCCTTCCCTTCCCTTCAATGATTTATGTAAAGAGACAGAAAATATCAGTTGAGTCCCCTCTGTTGTTTCTTGGCTTTTTGTCCCACCAACTTGAATTGTCTTGAGCAATGCCTCCTGTGAATGATTATTTTCAGCCTGTTCTACCTCATTAGGAAGCTTTTTAGATTTCCTTGACAAACATCCCAAACCCTCCATTTCTTATTTCCACCCCATTATGCACACTTATTCCCTTACACAAGCAACTTTTTGTTCCCCAGCTGTATCTCAAATCCCCATGTTTCAGATACCAGTTTCATACAGAATATCACATATTTAATTAGCTCTTTTTTCCTCCCTTCTTATGCAAAAAAAAAAAAAAAAAATTAACCCACAGCTTGACTCTGGTTATATTACAGAAATATAAAAATCATCTCTAACAAAACAAAAGGCCTGCAGCAGTAACTGCAAACAAAATCAAGGTGAAAACAATAATTTTTTGGAGTTTGCAGCCACATAAATTGTGCAAGTAATTTACTTAGAAACTACTTGCAGAGTGGTTTAATTCAGTCGCTGATTTATTCCAACTAAGCAGCAATTTCTGAGAGCTGTAGCATTGTTACTCTGTCAAATTTCACACACAGGAGCATTTGCATGAAGAAAAAAAATTGATTTCTTCACCTCTGCTACTGGCACAAATTCAACCAACAAACCCCAGCATTCCTTACATGAAATATACCTCAAGCAGGAATTTTTCCCCTGCTGATCTGCCCACACAGTTTTCAGTCTGGACTCCCTTAAACACCTTGTGTTTGTGTCTCAGCTCCTCACTCACCTGTGACAGAAAGCATCACTCAAGCTTCTCAAAGTGGCAACTTTGATTCTGATACCTGTGAGAGCAAAATATCAATTTATATCCCAAATTGACAAGCCAGAATTTAAAAACCAGGCGCTAAGTCTGAGTGATTATGATCTGTCAATGCATTGCCAAAAGGGTGATTCCCGTTATTTTATCACCCTAATTTCTAATTTCTAAATCTGACCCCAGTTTTTAATCTGAACTTTTCAAATCTGCCCTTTTAAAATTAACTCTTATAGAAAACAGCTGATAAACAGGTGTTGGCAAAAGAACGCCAGAAAAAATGTCATACACTTTCTGTCACCTTAATAGATAAAGAAACCTATTAATCTGTTCTGATATTATTGTTTAGTGCTCATCATTAATTTCTTCGTTAGCACTGATCAGGGTTATTTTAAATTTTCCTTAAAATTTAAAATTAAAAAACCCCAACCTCAGGAGCAGGGAGCTTCCCTTCAGAGCTGCTTTTGGAAAGAATGAAACCACCACTTGAAACTCCGGGACCTTGACTCATCCAAAGGTTCAGTGCAGCACAATTTCACATGGATTCCTTTTTCCCTCTCCATGGTCAGGCAAACCTACACTGATGTCAGCTGTAATGCCTCATCAGCTCACTCAAGACAGTGTCCCAGGATTTGTAAATATTTTCAGCTGTATCAGACAAGTGGCTTTTGGAGCAAGTGGAAAACACCCAGAGTTGCCCTACGCTGAGGTCCTTTCAGGGCAAAACTCAGGCAGGGGAGAAAGGAGAGCTGTCCTTTCTCTTTTCCTGTCCTTTACGATTTATTAGTGTGAGAGAGCTCAAAACACTCCATCCTCAAAACACCACCTGTCTGCCTTGCTTTTGAAAGCCTTCTACACTCTGTCAGCTTCCCAGCCAGCAAAGTCAACACAACAACTATGGAATGCAAGAAAAAAAAATTTATTTTAACCTGTTTGGATTTTTTTAATTTTGTTTTGCTTTGCTGGGTATTTTTTTGTTTGGTTGGTTTTTTTGGTGTTTTTTTTTTCTGGTTTTTGGGGTGGCTTATTTTGGTGTTTGTTTTGTTGTTGTTGTTTGGTTTGTTTTTTGGTTGGTTTTGGGTTTGGTTTTTTGGTGGTTTTATGGGAGCTTTTTTGGGATTTTTCTGGTTTTTGTTTTTTCTTTAGTTTTGTTTGGTTTGGGGGGTTGGGGTTTTTTGGGGTTTTTTTGGGGTTTTGGTGGGGTTTTTTTTTTTGCTTTTTTGTTTTGGTTCTTGCTCAGTTTTGGTTGGTTTTGGGGTTTGGGGTTTTTTTGGTCATTTTTTGCTTTTTTTTTGCTTTTTGTTTTGGTTCTTGTTCAGTTTTGGTTGGGGTTTGGTTTTTTTGGTGGTTTCCTTGAGGTTTTTTGGGTTTTGTTTTGTGGTTTTTTAGGTTTTTTTTTGTTTTGGCTTTTGTTTTTTGTTTTGTTTTCATTTTTGTTTGGTTTTGTTTCGTTTTGGGGTTTTGGGGTTTTTGGGGTTTTTGGGGATTTTGGTTTTGGTTTGGCTTTTGTTTGGTTTTCGTTGGTTTCTGTTGTTGTTTTTGGGTTTGTTTGTTTTTGTTTTTTGTTTTGTTGTTGTTGTTTTGTTTGTCGGGGTGGGGGGGGGTTATGGTGGTGGTGATGATTTCTTTTGTCTTTTTTTCATTTTTCTTTTTTTCCAGTGGCCTTTCCTTCTGAGCCTGCATGTGGCTCCAGCAAGGAGAGCTCTGGGCGCTGGGTGGGCCCAGCTGGGATCAATCCCAGATGGAGCAGCACATCCCCTCACTCCTCCTTCCTGCCAACCTCCTCTGCAAACCAAGCAAGAGACAAACCAGATCCCCTCTGCCTTTTGTTATCAGTGCTGAGGATAATCCCCCTCCCCACGGTAACAATCCATGTGGCCAATAATCAATCAAAGGGAAGGGGATTAACGGCGCTGAGAAAACGCACCGTGACAAAACTCTTCTCCTCGCACCCTTGCTCCTGCTCAGAAAACTGCCAGGACAGGCACCTTCTCAGGCTAATTGCTGACAAATGTGACATGAACAGCCTGTTATCACCACCCTTTCCAAGGGGAGGGATGCAATTAAAGCTCAAATATTACACAGAACGTGACATCCGTTTATTGTTCCTGCGCCGCACAAACGCGGCTTCGTCTCCTTCCACACACCAGATGCTGTTGTGAAACGCTCACGTTTGGGGAGGGCCAGGGAAATTCTGGGTGAAGAAGTTGCAGGAAGGACAAGAAATGGCTCATTTTATTGGCCATTATTATTTATTGGCCATTATTATTTACTTTACTGTGTCAGAACCTGTCCGTGGCAAAAGGTATGGGATGAGTCCGGGTTGCTGGGGCTTGGAGACACAACAGCTCAAATCCAGGAGTTATTCCTCTCCATAAATTGCTGGAAGAGCTGTGCTGTGCCTGGAAAAAAAACATGTGAAGAGACAGAAAACACCATATTGGGTGCAACCAGAAGTCCACTCATTCTCTCATCAGACAATTTTCTTCAGTGGGCATTGCCCAGCGCTGTAAGGTGAATTCTCCTAATTAGTAAGGCTCAGCCAAAGGTGAAATCCTGGTGTTAACTGCTTGAACAAAGAGCAGGGATGTTTTCCCTGCAATCCAGCAGCTCCTGTGGCTGGCAGCCCATGGTTTGTCACTGTTTATTGGGCACAGCAGCCCTGTGCACTCAGAGGGTCTCAGCCCTGATCCCACCACCCTTGGGTTGTGTAAAAACCCCTCCAGAGCCAGGATGTCACACAGATGGACAAGAAACCATAGTTTTGCATGTATTTTGGGCTGGAACTGGATGATTATCACTGGCTGGGAGCTATGTACAAATCCCAAACAGGACAGGGCTGCTGTGGAACTGCCTTGAGCTGTTTGATTTTCCAGCATCACTCTCAGCCCATGGCTACGGCAATGGAAGGTGCCAGCAGCTCACATCCCAGGCAGCAGACACAGAACTCAATGTCACAACTCACTTTATGAGTTTTGTGACCAATCACACAAAGCAAAAGCACACTGACAGTATTTATATCTGTACACTGTATATTCTATATTGACAGTAGTTCTGTCCAACCACTACGAGCACAGGTACCTTTGGTTAAACAATGCTGGCTTATTTCAAATGCAATACCTGCTTGTGAGCCTTCAAACACAATGCACACAGCTCCATTATTAAGCTTCAACCTTCCTAATATCTTGCTAGATAAACTTTTCTGCAGCTTAGGGAGTTATTCTAGACAAGCATTAATGCACAGACCATTGCTCTATTTGCCCTTGCTTTTCTACAGTTTAAATAATTTTTCTGCTGCCCAATCTCATGGCTGCTGCTTGGCTCCCATCACAGTTCTGCTGTCTCTGGGGCCTTTTGCAGCTTTCCCAAAACCCTCTGATTTTGTGGATTCCCACAGATCATCTTTAAGGTCCCTCCCAACCCAAAGCCTTCTGTGACTCTGTGTCTGCTGTGCACAAGCCACCAGGCTATTAAGGACAGTGGAAAGTGGGATTTGCCACTTTTTAGCTCTTTTAACAACAATTAAATCAAGCAGCCCATTCTTACATCTCTGAACTGCTCCATCAGGAATTTCACCCTGACTTCACACAGCCTGGCTCATCTTTGCACTTAATTTCATCTGTTACTAATCAGACATTTAAAAACCCGGTAAATTTTACTTTATTTCCATAATTTCCGCTTTGTGATAACAAGAAGAAAAGTGGCTAAATATTATTGAGCAGACTTATGGCAAAGGAAATACTAATTTTGTAATGCCTTTTTTAGACTTCATGCTCTGCCTCCTGCCTTTCCTCCTCCACTCCCAGCATGGAGGAGCCCTCAGCAAAGCAGAAGGATGGCTTCATCTTTTCTAAAAGTCTGGCAACCCATTGCCATCCCTTCCAGGTCAATTTATTAAAATAATAGAATATGTTTATTCACATCAAGCTTCACATCTTAGAGCACCAATCAGTCGCTGGAGTTGACCAGGAATTACGTACAGGTTTGGACTTGTAATGAAATTTTCCTTCCTTTGCACACAGTGTGAAAATCCATGGATTTTGGGAGTTGTCATCTCCCTCATGTCCTGGGCTCTTTTGCATGCCCATATTTCCTACAGCACAGCAGTTTTTCTCCCTTTCATGGAGGTGCAGCAGGCTGGGGTGCCCAGCTCAAAAAGCAGAACACAGCTGGACCCAAACACCACAGCTGCAGGTGCAGATGTGGACTAAACCTGCAGCAAAACACTCCCCTTTTCCCAATGTAAACGGTTTTAGAGCTTTCATTTCGGGGAAGCCTTTCCTTATTCCCCTCAGCAGGTTTTGTACTGCCACCAGCTAACGCAAACCCGGAATTCAAGAAGAGAAAATCAGATTGAAATTGTGGATTAGGATTTTCCCTTCCTTCCCCTCTCCCTTGTCCAAGCCTTCCATAAATGGCAATCCTCTGGTCAAACACATCCTCACCTGCTGGTGCTCAGGGCAAGAATCAGACGTGAGCTGATATCTCTTGCCTGGCACCCAAAATTTAAAATATTGTATTTTAGAGATAGGTGGTTTAATTAATGCTGCAACCTCCTTGGATGGTGCTGTTTTCAACATAAGGATAAAATTTCTTCCAGCTTTCATTTATTTTTGACAAAGACAATGCTTCTCTTCCCACCTCCTGCTGCCAGCCTGTAGTTCCAGCTGTTCCAGGCTAACCTGCTTTCTCATGAGCCGTGCTCCTCACAAAATAGGCAGAGATGTCCCCCCATTAATCTGAGAAAAAGAGAAAAAAAATTAAAAAGGTAATTTACTTCTTTACAGGCAAAGGCTTTGGAAGCAAAATAATCTGAGCCAAGCTTTGGGAGGTTATTTTTAAAGAACGAATAAATAAGACAAACAAACAATCAAGCAAAGCTGGCTGCAGATGGCTGGGAGCAGCACCTCGTTTTTCACGATGAGGGGTGGGGGGTGGCCGGTGGCTTTGTTTTTCTTGGCCCTGAGAAAGACCAAGCATTCCTTGGGCCGTGTAAATATCCTCACCCAGCGCAGGGCGAGCACATGCTGCTGTGGTGGGTTTTTCTGTTCCATCAGACACAAGCTGGCTGCTGGTGGGCGCAGGAAGGGCTGACAGAGTTCATGGGAACCTCTCCATTCCCAAAGGAAAACGTTCTCAGCGAGGTGTTGGTGATGCTGCCAGGGCAGAACCTCACGGGGAGCTGCTGTCTCATCTGGAATCTTGTCCCCAAAAATCAGAGAGAGATGCCCACTTCTCCAGGCCACCCATGGAGGAAGTTTCTCCCCAGCTCTTGCTGGCCAGGTGTGGGAATCCACAAAAATCAGAGGGTTTGGGAAAGCTGCAAAAGGCCCCAGAGACAGCAGAACTGTGATGGGAGCCAAGTAGCAGCCATGAGATTGGTCAGCAGAAAAATTATTTAAACTGTAGAAAAGCAAGGGCAAATAGAGCAATGGTCTGTGTATTAATGCTTGTCTAGAATAACTCCCTAAGCTGCAGAAAAGTTTATCTAGCAAGATATTAGGAAGGTTGAAGCTTAATAATGGAGCTGTGTGCGTTGTGTTTGAAGGCTCACAAGCAGGTATTGCATTTGAAATAAGCCAGCACTGTTTAACCAAAGGTACCTGTGCTCATAGTGGTTGGACAGAAGTACTGTCAATATAGAATATACAGTGTACAGATATAAATACTGTCAGTGTGCTTTTGCTTTGTGTGATTGGTCACAAAACTCATAAAGTGAGTCGTGACATTGAGTTCTGTGTCTGCTGCCTGGGATGTGAGCTGCTGGCACCTTCCATTGCCGTAGCCATGGGCTGAGAGTGATGCTGGAAAATCAAACAGCTCAAGGCAGTTCCCAACAGCCCTGTCCTGTTTGGGATTTGTACATAGCTCCCAGCCAGTGATAGCCAGGGATGGGTCCAAGGCTTTGGGGATTCCCTGTGGGAGCACACAAATCCTTTCCCCTCCGTGCGTGTCACAGAAGCCACCACGGGCCAAACTGGGCAGGGCAGGATAAAGTCATTTAAATGACTTTTAAATCATTATCCAGTGGAGAGTTTGCAAATCAGGCATTGAGAGGACAGGCCTTGCTGCACTGCCCAAACCAGAAAGCTGCTCCTATTCAATAGTATCTGGCCAAGAGGAATTCTCCTCTTTCTGGTGGGCAGAAATGCCTCTCCTGGCTGGTTTTGTGGGTGCATTCCTCCTCCCTGTTGTTCATGTTCTGAGTCACCCTGAGCTGTGCCGAAAGATCCAGACTCTTCCTTGCACAGAAGATATAAAAGAAATGAGGAAAACAAAATTGCCCACAGCAGACGCTTCCCTAGTGCTCTGAATACGTAAAAAGATGTTATTCTGGAATGGAGTGGAAGCACTTTAACTGGTAATTCCAAGTTAATGGTCGTTTTTTTCTTGAAAGGAAGCATCTGGATCGGCCCAGGCACCTCCGCAGAAATCAGCCTCAGCTTAAATGTGGCGCTATAAAAATCAAATTCGAGCGCTTGGCAGTCCTTTCTTCCTGGAATCCCAAGAAAAATCTTATCTGAGTGTGAGGGCAGGAGTCAGGAGGCAGTGACAGAGCAACTGAACGTTTACAGCTGACTTTGGCAAAGCAGGGAAATGTCAATGTTCTCCTCCACAACTTTCAGGGTGCAAAATATCTCCCCAACATTTTTTTTCCCCCTAAGCATTAGAGGGTTTAGCCCAACAAAGCAGTAGTTTTGCATGGGTTCTCTTTTTAATCCCTTGGCTTTGTGTGCAGGAAGACATGAGACAAAGAGAGCTTTTAGTGTGGATGACAGCACAGGAGATCCTAATTACACCTGGGGAAAAACAATTCCTGTCTTTCCATGAACAGCTTTTTATTAAAAGAGGAAGAAAATATGGTGAGGCTGAAAAGACAGATCTTCAGGCATTTCTTTGTTTTTTTAAGGATCACTCAGAAAACTTTACATTTTGAGACAAGACACCTCTTTCATTTAGCTCAGAAGATCTTTCAATCTTCTGAACTTACATAATTTGAAAAAAAAAGGTAAAAAAAAGAAAAAAAACAAATATTTTATTTTTAAAGGACAATATGCTTTTGCATAAAAGCAGTTTTTTATGCAGTTTTTAAAAATTTGTTTCATACATTTCAAAATGTTTCTAAAAAATCCATTTTCTTAGCTAAATTATCAACCAGATTTGCCTGCAAGTCCATCCTGCCTGCAAGTCCAACCAGTTTGCCTGCAAGTGAAAACCAACTTTTGACACTTGTATGGTTCTATTCCCTACTATGTTTTATTCTATTCTACTCATGGTTCTATTCTACTCATGGCTCTATTCTACTCATGGTTCTATTCCCATGAGTAGAAGGACCAGAGATTCCCCAATAAAACCCTGAACCACAACTAAGCCCGGTGATTAATTAACAGCATTCACATTAATTGATCCATGCCTGTTGGAACCCTGGATGCTGAGAATTTTAAATTTTCTCTGCTGAAAGGCACAGACCCACAAGAGAGCACTGCATTTGACCTGATGCTGTGGAAAAGGCTTCCAAAATTGATTAATAGCATTGGGATTATGGGTGTGTAGTTGGTGAGATATGTGTGATATCACAGGGTGGAAAACTTAAGAGTTAGGGATTTAGAATATAATAATAAACATGAAACAAGATGGAGTTTTAGGGCGGAGGTAGATTGTTCTTCTTCCTTCTTCTTCTTTCTTCTCCATGTGTTTGGGTGATGTTTTGTAATTGGACAGAAAAGTCCACAATGCAGGCTTCAAGTGATTGGTTATTGGGTTAAAAGGAAAAATAATTTAAGTGTCATTTCTTAATTAGATAGTTTAGCCTTCAAAGACCCTGTAACAGCAGATAGTTGGCCATTTTGTGCCTTGCTAATAAGAGCCTACAGAACTCACTGCTGTGAAGCTGTAACATTGATAAGAAGCAATAAATACCTGAGTCTGAATGTAAAATATAATCTCAAATACCTTCAAACCCAACCCCAATAGAAGTAAATAAAAAGAAACAAAGAACCCACAAACTGGTGAGGATATAAATGAAACGATGCTATTGCAGGAGGTGGGCAAAGAGCTGAATCACAAGCAAACCCTTTTATTTCACTCCATATCTGCAGCTGGATGTCTCCCCTTCACAACTGGGTGGGGAAAACACAGAGAGCTCGTGGGTTGGGATAAAGCCAAGGAAGGCAGAGCCAGGCACTCGGGCAAAGCAAGAGGAGAATTCATCCCCTGCCTCCCCTTCAGCACCGAGCGGGGAGCAGGGCAGTGACAGCGACCTGGGAGGACAAACAGCGCCCTGCCAACATCCCCTTCCTCCCTGTGCCCTCCTCTTCCTCACCCTGCCAACATCCCCTTCCTCCCTGTGCCCTCCTCTTCTTCATCCCTGCCAACATCCCCTTCCTCCCTGTGCCCTCCTCTTCCTCATCCCTGCCAACATCCCCTTCCTCCCTGTGCCCTCCTCTTCCTCACCCTGCCAACATCCCCTTCCACCCTGTGCCCTCCTCTTCCTCACCCTGCCAACATCCCCTTCCTCCCTGTGCCCTCCTCTTCCTCACCCTGCCAACATCCCCTTCCTCCCTGTGCCCTCCTCTTCTTCATCCCTGCCAACATCCCCTTCCTCCCTGTGCCCTCCTCTTCCTCATCCCTGCCAACATCCCCTTCCTCCCTGTGCCCTCCTCTTCCTCACCCTGCCAACATCCCCTTCCTCCCTGTGCCCTCCTCTTCCTCACCCTGCCAACATCCCCTTCCTCCCTGTGCCCTCCTCTTCCTCACCCTGCCACCATCCCCTTCCTCCCTGTGCCCTCCTCTTCTTCATCCCTGCCAACATCCCCTTCCTCCCTGTGCCCTCCTCTTCCTCATCCCTGCCAACATCCCCTTCCTCCCTGTGCCCTCCTCTTCCTCACCCTGCCAACATCCCCTTCCTCCCTGTGCCCTCCTCTTCCTCACCCTGCCAACATCCCCTTCCTCCCTGTGCCCTCCTCTTCTTCATCCCTGCCAACATCCCCTTCCTCCCTGTGCCCTCCTCTTCTTCATCCCTGCCAACATCCCCTTCCTCCCTGTGCCCTCCTCTTCCTCACCCTGCCAACATCCCCTTCCTCCCTGTGCCCTCCTCTTCTTCATCCCTGCCAACATCCCCTTCCTCCCTGTGCCCTCCTCTTCTTCATCCCTGCCAACATCCCCTTCCTCCCTGTGCCCTCCTCTTCCTCACCCTGCCAACATCCCCTTCCTCCCTGTGCCCTCCTCTTCTTCATCCCTGCCAACGTCCCCTTCCTCCTCTGCCAACATCTCCCTCCTCCTCTGCCCTCCTCCTCCTCACCCCGAGCACGGTGCCAAAGGGGCTCAGCTCTGGGTTTTTCCCAGCAATGACACAAACATCTCTGAATTTCCAGCCCCGTGCTCAGCACAAACCGAAACTCTGCCCCGCTGGGGAGGAGGAAGAGGAGCTCTACCCAGCCAAAACCAGCACAAACCCCATAAACAGCTGCAGAGAACTCCCAGCGCCACAAACCTGGCTCTCACTGTCCTGGGTTTCGCCAGGAAGGATCTCTTCCATGACAAGTCACACTTTCAGGTAGTGAAAATTGTTATTTTTCTTTTAAATGAGCAGAAGCATAACAATTCCCCAGCATGGAGGCAGGAGAGGAAAATAATGTGATGGGGTGTGTGTTGTGCTCCAGGGTGCTCAAGATCACAATTATTTTGGAGCTTCAGCTGGGAGGTTTGCAGTCATGCCCCAAAAGTTCCTTTATTAATACTTATATTTCAGCATGCCCCCTGATCTGGATTCAGCAGTGTTTGAAAGGAAAGATACCACAAGCAAGGCAGGGCACAGCCCAAGAACTTCTGCTATAAACATCTTTTTTTGTCTTTTCCTACAGTAGCCCCTCTTATCTGCCCAAGGAGCCAAACCAATCGCATCATAAAGGAGATGAGTGAGAAGAGGACAGGAGGAAAATCTCACCTAAGGGACAGAGAAAAGGACACAGAGCATGACCAGGAGCAGGAAGCAAAGGGGGAGGACCCAATACTGAAATGGCACCAGCAGCAGGAGTCATGTAACAGCACTGACAATGTCACATCAATAGTAATAAAATAAAAATTAGTGCTGCATCCCCATTTCCCTTTCCCCACAAAATAACTCTTCTTCTGGCTTGGCATATGAAAGCTGAGTTGTTTTGTTAGTAATCAGGAGAATGGTGAGAACTTACAACAAACCTGTTTGGCGAGAAAAGCTCCCTCAAAAAAAAAAATCGAAAACAAAGCAAATTCTCAAGACAGGAGACAAAAGAGAAGAAGAATAATAAAAGTCAACTGAGAAGTCTCCAAGGGGAAAAAGGGGAAAAAAAAAAAAAAAAGGAAGACTTAATTATGCACTAGTTTCTTTTCCTAGCATGTTTCTTGACTTGGCACAGCTGGAAAACGGAAAGCTGGCTGCCAAAATATCGAATGTCCCTGGTGCGGGCTCAGAGCTCGTAAAGTTGCGTGTGCGCCTTTTCCCCGCTCCCCGTGCGATTGCACAGGAGGATGAAATGAGGGGCTCGGTGAGATAAATGCTGGCAGCTGTCTGCAAGCTCGCTGCACTGGGCAGGGTCCCTCGCAAGGAGCCACAAGGGGATTTTTTTTGGCTTTTTCCAGCTTTCCTTTGGCCGAGGAAGCGGCGATTTTTGGGAAGTGGGTCCTTTGCAGAGGACGCTGCTGTCAAGCCCCCCGGCCCCGTTGCCGTTTCTCAGTGATGGTTTGCCATTCTGCGGACATGCTGCTGCTGCTGAGGGATGTGCCACGGAGTTAAAAGCTGTTTTGTTTCACGAAGGAGCGGGCTCCTCTCTGCAGCCTGCAAACAATGAGCTTTCTGTGCAGCCAGCCCTGTGACAGGGCTGTGAAAGGATGTGGAGTTCAGCACTGAAACAGGCCCCAGGCTCTGTGGTACAATTCACCCATGAAAGTGCTGACCTTTCCCATTCCAATATTACACAGAATTTATATATTTAATTCGGGATTACATACCGTTTCTGAAAGAAGCTGGAGTTCTGTACATGATAAATTTTCCAGATTTCACTGGGACCAGGAACAGTATTTTTCTGCCCAATTAGCGTGTATTTCTTGCAAAGAGATCTTCCCCAGACTTCATTTCATTTGGCTTACAGTCTTTGTGACTTCACTTCCTTTTTCACTTCCAGTTGATGGCAGGGAATGTTTCAGACTGTTACAGCTAAAAATAACATTAAGAAATATTGTGATTTATCTGGAGACTTGCAAAGATGATAATATATCCTTGTGACATTGTGAGATATATAAAAAATACAGTTTTTAGCTGGTGACAACTTAGCCCTTACCATACCAACATGGGTCTTAATGTGATGAGAATGGTGCAGGGGTTTACAAAATGGGTGTGAAGAGTGCTGGGATTTTTGTCAGGCAGGTTTCAGGATGGGATGGGATGGGGAATGGAATGGAATAGAATGGAATGGAATTGGAATGGATGGAATGGAATGGAATAGAATAGAATAGAATAGAATAGAATAGAATAGAATAGAATAGAATAGAATAGAATAGAATAGAATAGAATAGGTTGGAAGTGACCCTAAATCTCCTCTTGTTCCACCCCCTGCCACTTTCCATTAGACAGCGTGGATTGTGCTGCTGGGAACAGGGAGAAAACACTAGCTGGGACTGTGAAAGGCAGCTTCAGACACAAAACAGGAGTTTTTTAATAGGTATATTTCATACGTATGGCAAGGTTACATCACACCACCGCTCCAGGCACAGGATGAATCAGGCTTGGGTGAATTAGGGGGATAATTCAGCACCACCAAAATGCCCTTGGAGGCACACACAGAGGCTCCTCCTCCCTCTGCTGACATTTTACAGCCTTTGGCTCCCACTGGTCCGAGCAGTTGCGAGTGCACTGTTGGTAAACACTCCAAACCATACGAAAGGCTGGTCAAAATGCTTTTCCCCCCACAATTAAAAACTCCTTTGCTAATTGCATTTGTTCTTGAAGCTCTTTACAGAAGGCTTTCCCACCATTATTTGTGACTCCTCTTCACCCTCTATCATGCGGATGTTTTATTGAAGGAACGTGGGCTTACCCCATTTTGCATAGCACCTCCCACCAACACTTGGCTCAGGATGATTATTTTGCTCATATTTTCCTTTCATGTTTCTCAGCCATCGCTGGCTGGTTTCCACTTGAGCTCTGGGAACAATGATGGAACTGAAATGCGCAGAAGCCTACTGAAACAGGCAATCTGCTGACAGGATAAGATGTGATTACAAAACAGTTTTGAGAGTTTCAATAATCCATTCTTCTAAAGCTTCACAATGCAACAAATGGGACGCAAATTTTGGGAAACAAATCAGCACAAATTGTCGGAAAAAAAGATAAATGAGTGAACCCATAAATGAGTGAAAGGATCAGCTGGATTGCTTTTGGAACCCTGCAAAGGGATCAGAGCCTCACCTGCTTACATTCTGCAGGAGAACATGGACAAAACACTTGGAAATGTGGAGTTTGGGAGTTTACCAGTTTCTCAGAGGAATTCCCAAGGAATGCCATGTGCATGGACAGACAGAATACAGTGAATGTTCATTTATTGGTGTGTGTGATGCCCTTAGGTTATAACTGAGACAACATTTGCAGGGAAGAGCCAACAAATACCTGAGGTAGCCAGTTAACTTGCATACCCAAGATCTTTTCCCCTTTTTTTCTGACTGAAACTGCTAATATTAATATATTTTTTTAATTTTTCACACAAACCTGCTGCAGATGCAAATTCATCTCAGGCAAGAAAAGACTTGCCAGAAGAAGAGATGGACAGGCTGGGTTAACAGCATGATTTATTTGTATTTCTCCTGTCTAGAAAAGTTAATTCAGGTGGAAGTTGGCACCCATAAATGCAGTAGAGTCATCCTGCTTCCTCTGAGATGCATCTGGAGAAGCAAGAGGCATTTTGAAAGAAAAATAAATGGACACCCTGTTTCTTTCACTTTTGAATTTCCCCCCGCTCCTGCACCTCCACCTCAAAAGAGACACAGCATGTGCCCACCTGTGACTTTTCTCACTCAGCAGACTTATCCAGGCTTAAAATGTAAGACATGGTGAAAACCTTACAAGCGGCAGACATCGAGCTTGGGGGGTTTCCTACTGGGAAGGTATTTCCAAAAGAGGAGATAAAAGATGCAGGGAGTTACAGTCTGAGAAAAGAAAGGAATGGAAGGAAGGGAAGGAAGGGAAGGGAGGGAAGGAAGGGAAGGAAGGGGAGGAAGGGGAGGAAGGGAGGAAGGGAGAAGGGAGAGAGAGAAAGAGAGAGAGAAAGAGAGAAAAAGAAAAGAAAAGAAAAGAAAAGAAAAGAAAAGAAAAGAAAGAAAAGAAAAGAAAGAAAAGAAAAGAAAAGAAAGAAAAGAAAAGAAAAGAAAAGAAAAGAAAAGAAAAGAAAAGAAAAGAAAAGAAAAGAAAAGAAAGAAAAGAAAAGAAAAGAAAGAAAAGAAAAGAAAAGAAAAAAGAAAAGAAAAGAAAAGAAAAGAAAAGAAAAGAAAAGAAAAGAAAAGAAAAGAAAAGAAAGAAAAGAAAAGAAAGAAAAGAAAAGAAAAGAAAAGAAAAGAAAAGAAAACGAAAAGAAAGAAAAAGAAAAGGAAGGGATAGCAACCAAAACCCCACAGCGAAACAAACAAACAATAAACTGCAGGGAGAGGAGTTGTCCAACAGCAAATGAAGTCAACATCAGTGTGTCTAAATGTGTGATAGCAGCAATGACACACAACACCATGGAGAGACACACAAAATAACCATAATAACAAGTTTGTCATTTCACAGACTCCCACTAGAAATGGAGGGCCCTGCAAGAAATGCCAGAGAGGAGACAAAGGGATCTGGCTGCCACAGAGCTGCCCCATCCTTGGCTTCTGTTTGGTTCTTGGTTCTGTTTGGTTTTCTGTTTGAGCCTTTACACTGTGGGATGATGGCTGAAGAGGTTTGGATGCTGAAGTCTTGAGTTCCAGACAAGAACCGTCTCTCTGTGAGTGAAACCTTGGTGCCATGGAAGCAAAAGGGATTTTTGATGATGCCTTGGGATTTAGCTTTTATAATTTTCATGTATTTGCTATCCTGCAGTTCTTTGGTGCATAACTCCAAACTCACATTCAGGGTCAGCTGCTGCTGTCCCATTTTGGGCAGACACAACAATTCCTCTCCAGGCCTGGCAGCCAAGGGCACCTCACTGCCTCAGGGCCCAGAAATGCAAAAAAAAGGGAGTTGGGTGAGCAAACTTGGGGTAAATGACTTCATTACCTGAGGCTGGAATTGAAACATTAACCCTCAACATATACAAATGGACCAAACTTATACAATTATGAAAATCTGTGGCCTGTGGCCTATTTTGGGTGTAGGCCCTGGGGGCCTGCCCAAAATGTACCTGAAGGCCCTTCAATAAACATAACCACTTTTTATTCCCTTAATTCTTCTTAATTCCCTTAATTTTATTCCCTTAATTCCCTCTGGATTCCCTTAATTGTTTTTATCTCCAAAAAGGCATCACTTACTGGATTAACAGGCCAGAACTCATCCCAAAGGGTTTCCACATTTCCAAGCACAGTTGTGTTCCCACCTCAGGTAAGCCCTGCATAAAACAATCAATAAAAACTCACCCATTTTGCCACAAGTGCCTCCCAGTGCTGTGCTCAAGGCTTGAATGCTTAAAATTTGAAAAACAGAATCTCTACAAAACCAGTGAAAATTAAAATTGAGACAGGATTTCTTCTGATGTTCTGTATGTAACATTTTGAGAAGCAGAGGCACTTCAGGCAAAATCCTAATCCCCTGCAGCAATCACTAAGAATAAAAAGATGCCACTATTTGATTATGGTAAAGATGATTATTGTTGATTTTTCTTCTCAGGAACAACAACACACCAAAGAGCCAAACCTTAGGAATAATATTTTCCACAGCAGAATATCTGGAAGGGAAGGTTTGTATTTTCTATTTGTAATGGAAAAAATTAAAAGTATTTAATTTTTCCTAACACAAGGTATCGTGCTGCTGCAAAACTTTTTTTCTTGAAAGTGCTTTCACATTTTCTCCAAAACTTAAGTTATTAATTGTGATTCAATATTAAAAATGACATTCTAATCCCTTTTAATTTCTAGACATATTTTTGGTTTAAAATTATGGCAAAAAATTATTAATGCTTCCTTGCAGTAAGTCATTGTAAATAGAGCTTAACTTTTTATTTAAAAAAATTTTTTTGAACTCTGAGAACAGTATTACTTTAATGAAGGAGCATTTTTTATTAAAGATTGCAGACAGGTGTCTCCAGCCCACTAAGGTTTTGGTTTTTTTATTTTATTAACACTAACTTCTCTTTAACAGTGAAAGTGTGCCTTGGGAAGATTAAATCTGAATTTTCTCCAGCATAATTGCATTTCTGCTCCTCTCTGATGTCACCACGGAGAGGTCTGGGGCACTGCTGTGGTGTTAAGTAGAAATTGTGCAAATTGTGTTGATATTGACCAAGTTGTGGGTGTAGAAAAGGTTCCACTTAATTGCAGTTCTTGTCTAAATCACTCCCCTGCTGGTTTCAGCTGTTTTTCAGAGCATGTCCCTTCCCAAAGTGCTGAGTATGCCCAGGCAGGTCAGTGGGATGGTAAAATCCACGATTTTACCCTAAGAATAGGCTCCACCTTGAGAAGGAAGTCTCCAAGGCCTTTCCCTCTTGATGAGCCCCAGCGTGCCCAGAACAAGGACAAAAAGCACAAATCTGCCCCCAAAAAACCTCCAGGCACTTTTCCCTCCTTTTCTCCTGTGTGACACCTCAGCTGGAATTAGACCTGGCGGTGGGGTTCCCTTCTCTGTGTATTTCACCAAAAGCCAGTAATTTCATTTATTTTTTTTTTTTATTTTTCAAACATCAACGCCACCACCTTCCGAGCAGCTCCTGAATCAATCAACATTTCAGCAGCGTCGGGTGATAGGAAAAATCAGCTGCTGTGCCCTGGCTCTGAATTTACTCCTGCCCTGAGAGCCTCTGCCTCCCCCCAGGGGAATGGCCCTTATAAACACAGAGAAATTTTTAAAATATTTATCCAGGATTAGGCTCCGTTTGCCCAACAGATCATGCAGCCACATGGCTGGGGCTTGTTCCTGAGAACAAGGATCAAACTTGTGATTATATGGCAGGAACATTCCCTGCTTTTCCTGCAAGGGAAGGTGCAAAAACAGGAATGGGCTGCGGGATGTGGGTGTTGTGTTTTAAGGGATGGGATTGGAAGGTCCTGGAATGGCCTCAGGAAGAGTTTTTTTTGCTTCAAGCACATAATCTTGACTCCATTAATAGAGAATTTTGTTCTTTATAGGAAAATGGGTTGTTTGAGTGTAATTCACATGTAATTTGTTATTTTAAATTATTTTAATTTCATGTATTAGAGCTGTTTCTCCATTCTGAAGAAATTCTCATTCAGATCAACCAAACCAAAAAAAAACCCAACACCAACAACAAAAACACAAACAAACAAACCAACCAAGAAAACCACAGGAAATTAAAACAATTCTACAGTGACTAAAGCCCACCAGAGTTATTCACCACAGCCTCATTCATGCTTTTATTCCCTCATTGCTCTTACACCTCCTTCCTGCAAGAGGAAGAATACCGGACCAACTAAAAAAGTGGAAAAGCTGGGATTTAATGAAACCTTTGTATGCACCAAACTGGACAATATTTGGAAAACTAACCTGGAGGAACAAGTGTTAAACAAGAAGTTTAAAATGTCAAACATGGGTGTAAAATGCAGGTAACATAATTTATGTAATTTATATATCCTATATATGAAATATAGCAATGCAATCATTGCTACACACCATATATAGGGTATATAAATTACAGACTATGGTATATATGGTGAATTTTATGCTAAATGTTATCTATTACTCCATATGAAATTATGCATTACAAATTACATGTAAAATAAATAAATGATTAATATAGAAATATAAGAGATGCAAATATTGCATATGCTATATAAATATGAAGTATTTTGCTGAAATATCAGTCATATATTACTAATTAATATGTAATATATAATATGTAAAATGCAATGTATAATATAAAAACTGATCTATGATGTTGTAATAATTTGGAATCCTATATATAATATGTATATCATGCATTTTATGCAATATCATTATGCGTGACATATTTTATATTGTAGATAATATATTATGCATTATTGATTATGAAGTTTGCAGGATACATTGTATATTATATAAGATATATTACTGCTGTGGTTTATTATATGTAAAATCTAATGTATAAGAAATAATATATAATTTACAATAATAGGCTTGTTTAATACAGCACAGAGGTCATAAATTCTCTACTGATCCATGGAAGGCGTGCTGTAGTAAAAAGTGTCTAAATTGCAATTTAGTAGCACAAGGGTGAAGTGAAACCTCATAAAGATGCTAAGCTCATGCTGAAATGTTTTGCTGAAATTTATTTACAGGGACTAATACTTTTAAATTTCAGTGTGGGGCTCTGCAGAAGAGTTTCAAAAGGGCTGGCAGTAACACAACATGTGCTCTGCAAAATCTCAGATATTAGCCGTACTCATACAGGACTTCAAGACATTATGGTATAGATTC
>NC_080632.1:1589446-1641144 GCF_027887145.1 Ammospiza caudacuta | reverse complement strand
GGCTGAGCCCCTTCCCGGCTCCCCCAGGGATTCTGCAGACCCTTCCCCAGCTCCATTCCCTGCTCCAGCCCCTCAAAATCCATGAGGATCCATCCACCAGACTCCAGTGTCCAACAGACTCCAGTGTGTACTCTCCACTTCTCATCTGCTGCTGCACTCTCTATCCCCAACACCACAGCAGGTAACTTGCAAATTTTACAAGGAAAAGTTGAACTTTTTGATGCTTTTGACCTCTCCTTAGCAGGAAAACTTTATTCCCTGTGCTCCAACCAACCCTCAGCCTGGTTTAGCCACCAGCTCAGGGTGTCGTGGTGTGAAGACTGAGAAGTCAGCACCAGAACAAACCCACTCCCCAAAAACCAACCTCAAACCTCCCCCAGTTCCCATGACACGAGGTCAAGAGAAGGCAGAAAGCTTCAGGAAAACCCCCTCCAGGATGTTTGTGCGGCCAGGGCACAATCTGAAGGTGTTAAGGGAGGTTTTATTTGGCTGGTGCTCAGCTAAAATTCCTGTTAATCCTGGGAACTTAGGATTTGTTCTAGTCACAAAGAAAAGCCTCAAGAAAAAAAACAAAATAGGTGTAAATAAAGTGATATAATAATCTGAATAAACTAAAAACTGATAATTCATCTCGTTCTGTCCATCACTGCCATGTCACAAAAGACAGGGCAGAGCAATGTACTTTTCAAATTATGTGTCCTTGGCAGTGCTATGAAAATTGGTTGATTCTGTTTTCTGTCCAGGACAATTGTTTCACTTTGGCATGGGAAGGTAAAAGAGGAACTGGTAGCCTAGGTAGGCTGAGCAGCAGTGGGAAAATCTGGGAAGGACATCATAAGAAACCAGGAAATACACCTTGAACCTGTTTTCTTAATACAGTTCTCTTTTCCTCTGACCAAGGACCCAGCAGTTTCAATAATTTGTGCAATACCAGAGACAAACTGGGCCTCAAAAATGCTGGGATAAACTCTTAAAGGCACTTTCAGGCTGGACAAAGTGGGAAGAAGCACACTATAAACAAAAAGTGTGTCTTGACTGAGGGGTGGATAAAAACACATCTCCCTCAGTTTTAAGATATGTTTTTTAAAACTACACCCAAAGTATATCACTTCCCAGGCCTAAGGTTTCCTTGACAATTTGGGATGGTTGGTTAATCTGAACAGAAGGTGATAAGGGCTGAAAATGAAATGCAATAGAGAGAACAACAACAAAAAAAACCCCAAACAAAAACAAATGCCCAAAAAACCAAAACAAAACAAAAAAAAAAAAAAAGAAACCCACCATGTATTTACTTCCATTCCAACCCTGTAAACTGCTGCAGGGGTGATTTATTTTAATAAATTACTATACTGGTATTTTTAATAAATTACTACACTGGATTATATTGGTAATAACCAGTCTGTGTCCATCTTAGCTGCAGCCCCTTCAGGCCCTGCAAGGCCACACTGAGCTCTTATTTTTTCGTATTTTTCCCCCATTCTGCCCCAATGTGTGGATGAGGCAGCAGCATGCAGAGCTTTGCAGACAGGAACGGTCACAGAATCGGGACAGTATTAGTAAAATAAAATAAAATAAAATAAAATAAAATAAAATAAAATAAAATAAAATAAAATAAAATAAAATAAAATAAAATAAAATAAAATAAAATAAAATTTTGGAGTGGAATTGTGCACTTGAATCCTTTCATTGCTATTCTGGGGGGGTAACTCTAGTCTAGCCTGCCCTCTAGTGCTCTCTGGATCCAGCTCCTGGAGTGAAAAGCGTCGGAAATCCTGGAATCAGAGGGTTCAGAGTGCCATGGGCAGCACGCTTGGATATGTTTGGATGTTGTACCAGCAGCAGTCTGCCACACATGCCGTAATCAATGCCTTTCCACGTTGATATTATTATTATTATTATTATTATTATTATTATTATTATCATCATCATCATCATCATCATCATCATCATCATCATCATCATTGTAATCATTACTATTATTATTATATTTACCTTATTAATAATACTATTATTATTATTTACCTTATTATTATTTCTATTATTATTTTTTACCTGATATTATTATTATTAGTAGTATATTATTATTCTTATTATATTTACCTTATTATTACTCTTATTATTCTTATTTATACCTGATATTATTATTATTATTAGTAGTAGTAGTAGTAGTAGCAGTAGTAGTAGTAGTAGTAGTAGTAGTATCATCATCATCATCATCATCATCATCATCATCATCATCATCATTACCTGATATTACTAGTAGTAGTAATAGTAGTATTACATTATTATTATAATTATTATTAACAGCAACAGCAGCATTATTATCAGTATTATCATTATTATCATTATTATTTACCTGGAATAGTAGAAAGGCAGACTGTAAACACAGGTTCACAATTAAGAGGAACTGGCCTCTCCTTTTTTATTAAGCCACAGTTTTCCAAGCCAGCTCTCTACAGAAATCCCAGATTTGGCCCCTGCTGGCAAAACACAAACAGGTAATTTTTTTCCCCCCTGCCCTTATGTAAAGGATGCCCAAGCATTTGTGCACATCTCACACAAAATGTGGCAGTGCTAAAAATCTTACATATAACTCACCCAGAACATGTATCAATGTAAAAACTGTTTTGTTTTACAGAATCTTGAGGTTTCAGTGCCAGGGCTGTGGGTGTAGCAGCACACAGATCTGCAGATAAGGCAGAAAGAGGACTGATAATAAAAGCAGATAGCTGGAGGAGCAAATTTCTGGTATAAGCAGGCATGAATACACATATTCCTAAATTAATCAGTAAAATTTTCAGGTGGGCAGCTCAGGTGGGAAATACTTCTCTCCAAAAAAGGCCCTGGTTCATGAAAGCATTTACACTGAGTTATGTACATTTTTGGTTTTATTCTTTCCTTATCAGCACTTTAGGAAATAATTTAGATAGATATATTGTTTCCAATTTCTGACTGTTGGTCTTCTTAGTATAATGAAAAATATTACTTTCAGTAAACTAATGATTTCCTTGATGAGTTCAGAGGTGGTTTCGCCAGTGTTCTCATTATTTTTATATAATATTTAATATAAAGCCATATATATGTGTAGAGGCTACAAATCCTTTTGAAAACATAAAATGGATCCACTGCAAATGATTTGAACTAAACCCAACCCCAATGTTTGATTTTTTTAAGTAAGTTTTTGGACCATCTAAAGAAGGACAGATTGTCTCCAGTTTTGGCCAGGGAAGCAAAGCAGCACACGTAGTCACTCACTGAGGGGACTCTGCCTGCTCCAGATCCTCTGCTCCTGTTTCAGCATCCGCGACAAAACTTATTTCTCCTTTTTTTCACCAGCCAGACGAGTGAAACCCACACCAAAAGCCTCCATCTGACCTCGTTTTTCCTTGAAGAAATGAAATCATTTAGAAGGGAACTGATTGATTTCAGCCTGTGGCAGATGGTGGCCCTTGGGCAGGGACCAGGGCCAGGGGTCCCAGACCACCCCCAGTGTCCCAGCACCGTCCCCTTGGCTGCTCCCACCTGTGAAAATCCCCTAAAATGCCCTTTGGGGCAGGCAAAGTTGGGATCGGGTTTTGTTTTGGTTGTTTGGGGTTTTTTTGGTTGTTTGGGTTTTTTTTTTTGTTGTTTGGTTTTTGGTTTTTTGGGGGTTTTGGGGGGTTTTTTGGGTTTTGGGGTTTTTTGGTTTTTTTTGTTTTGTTTTTGTTTTGATTTTGGGGGGTTTTTTGTTGCTTTTTTTTTTTTTTTGACTGGAGTCAAAATGAGTCTGCAAAAAAAAAAAAAAATTTAAGAAATTAAATTTTTAATTTCCACTTTCTCCCTCATCCAAGGGGAGAAATGAGTCTTTGTGTGCATGTTCCCCTCCCCAGGTTTGGGGAAATGGATCTCAGCTCCCCATGGCTGGATTTGCACAGGAATCCTCTCCTGCCAGGGCAAGCAGGGCAGAGAAACACCCCAACAGGGGGAGGGAGTTCTGTGCTGCCCTGTGTGCAAGAGCTGTGGGAATAGATTAATTTTGTGTAAAAATCACGTTTTTCACCAAGGACAGAGCCAGAAAAATGAGCTTTCAGTAGATGGGATGTAGATTTCCTGAGTCTTGCAGCTCTTCCGTAGGAAACAATAATTTCCCTTTTCCCAGTTTCACTTTTCCATGTGCAACAGGTACAGGGCTTGAGACAGAACATGTACTAGACACAATTATGTAATTTGATGTTCTCACCGTGTCTGAGCAGCAAAAAAAAAATTATGTTTTTCATCATTGTTCCTGTAAAACATTTCCTTGAGTGTAAGGAAAAGTCAGAACTTGGTCCCTTTTGGGGAAGGATTATACAAACATGGCAAATACACACAGGAGCAAATTTCATTCCCTCAGAACTGGCACTCACAGCCCATTAATTCATATTCTTCTTTTCCCTCAGGTGTTTCTGCACCCCATGTTTTTACTTTTGTCCCCACAGGAAACTCCAACCACCTTCATTTCAAGGCACACACACCCATACGTGTGCCAGTGAGCTCCTGAGCTCTGGAGGTCTGAAGGCACTTGTAGGACATCAGCATCTTCCCAATGTTGAAAATCCCAAATGACTGAAAACCCCAAATGGTTGGAAATCCAATCAGCCACTATAATAAGTTGATTGTAGCTATCACTTATGACTAATTCAGACAAAAATAAGACAAAATTCATAATTTCCCCAGCGCCAACAGCAGTCATCTAAAGAGCTTGATTTAGGATCTCAGAGCACTGGCTGCAGTTCCATGAGAATTTTAAAAATAGTGGGTTTGGGGTTTTTTTGATAGACACAGCTTCTTGTAAACAGGTTTTTGAGGGTCAGCAATGTACCCTTCCTTCAGCACAAAATGTGGTTTCGACCTCAGAGCAAAATTTGGGAGCCGAGTCTTTAACCCTAGAGCTGATAATAACTCTGAAAGCACTGACAAAACTGCTGTCTTCTCCTGCCTTTTTGCAGTTCACACATCCCATAGAGAGCATCAGGGCCACTGACATGAGAGGTTTTCAGGGTGCGTTGCTGACTGGCTCTCTCCTCCCGACAGTGAGTGGGACACGTCCCTGTGAGTCCCTGTCACCTTCCTCCCTTCCTTTCCATCAGGCATTGCCCAAGCAAGCCCCCCTGCTTCTCTGCCTATTTGTTTTTCTTGAATCTCAGATCATTATTTGCATTCTCCTGCTTTCCTCGGGCGACAGACAGATCTGAAGTCAGGTTTTAAATAGTGGAGAATAACATCAAGATCAAATTCCACATCTATGTTGCACGTTGTGTTGAAATAACCACGGGCTAATAGGAGCCTTACAAATGAACGAATGAAAATCGGCCAAAAGACAGAAGAGATGGGGGAAAATGAATCTATTAGCATTATCTGGAAACTCAATCTTGGATTTTGGCTGCCCTTTTGTCAGGTTAATAATATAATCAGATAAGGCTGTGAAAATACAGATAGTAATTAGCATCTTTAACTTGGAATAAATGAACAAGTAATTCAATACTGGAAATATATTCTGCTTTTTCTCCATTTGAACATGACAAAAGATTAACTATCTCCAAGCTTTCCCAGCTGCAACTGAGAGCTATTTGTAATAATGGGAGGACTGTGGTATTTTACTCCTCAGAAAACAGTTATGTGATTTCTCCTGTGCTGAGGTACGGTGGTATTTCATGTATAAGGAGTCCCTGTTTGATAGATCACAGAGCACAGCTGGCTGCAAAATTCCTTTACACCTCACATAAATCTCCATCATGGCAGCTGGTGCCCACAGTACTCATTTTTACGTTCTTTGGGAAAAGAGGGGACCTTTACAATGAAAACATCACACATTTTATATATATATTTCTTTATTTCCTGCATTAAAAATCCTTACTTGTAGCTCAGGGAGCCCTGTGCCCCTCTTGAAGGTCTGTCATTCTCATTAATTCCACTGGCACCTCCACACTGGGTCCTTGCAGATATTCTCTGCTCTGATTTGTGTCCTTTTGCTTAATTTGACATACCTAAACTATTTTATCTCCTCTCCAGCCACCTCCTTGTGAAATGCCAGCTCCCACCTCCCAGGCACTGGAACAAAGCTGAGTCTCCTCCTGCTCACCCCTGACTTTCAGGCTGATGACTGGGATCAGGTCAGATGTCCTGCTAAATAATCCCTTTTTTGCATTTATTTCAGGCAAAGCACTTTCCTGCTATTCTTACACTAATCTAAACCCGTTTCTCCTCACCCCTGGAGTGGCAGTGTGATGTTTTCCTGGCACACGAGGTTTCTGTGGCCCTGCTTCCCTGTCAGACGAGCTCTTGCTGACCTCAGGAACCATTCCTGATCCTGTGTCTTCCCCATCCTTCACAAGATGATTTTCCCTCTCTCCTGCCACAAGATTCATTGTTTTCAGCTGGTTTGAGCATTGGCTGTCTTCTCCTTCTTGTCCACATGTGCAGCTGAAGATCCCTTATTTCTGACACTGTTACATGACAGTAACAGCTGTCAATGCCTCAGCTGAGGCTCCAATTAACACGCACATTTAATTATTGTGCACAGACAAAGTATAGACAGGAGACTTTTTCAGCTGCCAGTGAGAGAATAAACCAACTTCTTCATTTGTGAAGCAGTTGTTTGTGTCTCCTTGTCCTCGGATCCTCTTTGTGAATTTAAAGGTTAAAACAAATCATTTGTTGAAGCCATTCAAAAGGAGGTTTCCTGGCTTTTCAGCAAAGACGCCTTCAAAATCTGAATTTGTCATTGATGAGCCCAGTATCAGGCTTGGCTCTGTTCCCCTGTGCTTTCCTGGAAGAACAGTCAAAGGGCCGGGGGAAAGATGGGGGGATTTTACTTTAAGTTTTGAAATGTTTATTTTTAGGTAAACCTCTTGGTTTAGAAGTAGAAAGCACAGGAGTAGAAAGCTCGCATCAAAAAAAGAACTCACATTTAGAAGAGCTGTACATCTTGTTCTGCCTAATTCCTCTCGAACTTTAAAGTTCCCAGTTTCATCTGTACCTGAAAGAAAAGCACTGCAGGGGTAGAGATATGATTCAAGGCAAGGGGATGTTATGAGATGCTAAAATCAAACTACAGACCCAGAAAGGATTATTATCTGGGCCTGATAAGCAGGGCCTGGACCGTCAGGACCCTAAAGCTGCATCCTGACCTCACTGACCAGCTCCTCTGCCCCTCTGAGCAGTGCTCACAGCAATCACACCTCATTTATCCACCCAGCCCCTGGCAAATCAAACAGATGTGATAAAAGGGGAGGCAGATGGTGGGCATGGAGCTGACAGGTCTCAGATGGGCAAAAAAAAAGCAGCGTGCACAGCCCAGCAGCTCCAGCTGACACTGCCCTGGCACCTGCAAGAGGCTCTGAGGCCTGGCAGGAGTCAGAGACCCTGGCACAGGGATGGTGCTGCGGGGGCCTGGTGCCATCCAGGCACATGTGACGCCTTCACATTTCAGCTTTTGTATTTTTCAAATCCTGTGCTGCTTTAAGGTATGGCTCTAAGCTCCATATAGAGTGTTAGTTCCTGTCTTCACGTTTCGTTAGACAAGGCCATTCCTCTGGGCCTGAAACTCAAGGGCACCCTACAGCCTCAGGCCCTGAAAGTATAAACAGTATAAAAACTATAAACAAAAGTGAATTGGGAGGGAGCAAACTTCATTAGCTGAACCTGGAATTGGTGGCTTAACCCCTGATATGCAAATGGACCAAACTTATAGTTGTATGAAAAACTCATGAGCATTGTCCATTTTGGGTGTAGCCCCTGTGGAGGTTTCATCTGCCCTAATGACCTGAAGGCTCTTTATTTAATATATCTGGTTTTATTCTCTTAATTCTGTCTACTTTCTAGTTTTAGGTAAGCCCAGAAAAGGCATCAGAGGACCCTCGTGCCCTGGCACAGGAGCAATGTCGCCTGCCCAAGCAGCTGTGGGCAACCACAACACCCCCAGCACGTGCACATTTTCTCCCTGGTGACACCTCATTGTACCTCTAAAGTCCATGTTTGGTGCAACCTCGTGCCCTCTGACTCCCTCTGGCTTGGGCTGGTGCTAAGCCAGTGAGCTGATCAAGGAGGTTCTAAAACCTGGAAATAAATTTTCCTGCTGCAAGGAAGGATAGTGAAAAACTGCAGTTGTAGCTCTGTCAGGAAAAAAAAATCTATTTTATTAGTTTGTTCCCCCTGGACAAGGCTCATTTGCTTCAATAACTTGCCATGTTCATATTCACACAATAGAATCAGAGAATCATGTTGGAAACTACCTTTAAGATCACCAAGTCCAACCTTTAACCTAACTATGTGTCCCTTAAGCAGCTAAACCCCTTCCAGGTAGCATTACAATGACAAGAATACAACAACATACAGTGCTAGGGTTTCAATGCACCCACCTGTTGATATCAAAATTTGAGTTAAAAACCTCAAGGGTAATAAGTAAACTGAGGTGTAGGCTGGTAGTAAAAGTAGCTTTAGTGATTTAGTTTAGATTTTTAGTGACTGTGTCATCTAAGGACCTGAGCAACAAGTTTGGGATGTAACTGAGCTTCACAAATGAGATTTTGTGTGGATACAAGAAGAAATTTTGCCATGTCGTCAGCTCCAGTATCCAAAACCCTCTTCCAGTAAACATCAGCCAACTTCAAAGCAAAGATGGTTTTGACATGGCTTTCCCATAGCCCTTGCTGCACAAAATAAAACTCAGGAAGCAATTCCTCAGAAGATTCCAGGGGCTTGCAAAAGGAAAAACTCTTCGGGTGTGCTCACAAAGCCTTCTTGTATCACAAGGCAAAGGAAGCTGGTGGATGCGAAACACAGAGAGCATTTTCTCTCATTTTCTGGTTTCCCTTTAAAACAGATGAAAAGCATAAGTAGATTAACACCTGTGCATCTCTTTCCAGAGGGGAGCAGTTATGTGACGGTGACATTAAAACCAGTGAAGGGTGAATTCAGCGTTACGTTCAGGTTTCCAGAAGTGGCTGCTGGAAGACAGGAAACAATAATGTTTTAAAGAGGTCTGTGAAAGGGTCATTGTGCTGGTGTTTCTCCACATTAAATCACACATTTGTCAGTGCGTCTGTGGACCACAAACCATCCCAAACCCTCTTGCAGTTGCAACCTGGAGTCCGTATGGTAAAAAATTCATGTCCCCGGGAGCCCACTTCACAGGATACCTTTCTTTGTTAAAACAAATATACTATTACATATTTTTCCCCGGCAAAACAAAAGTGATTGTTGTCTCCACGAGACCTCAGGCTCCAAGAGGTAGACGACAGCAGCCTGCTTGTAAGAGCCCTTCTCTAGAGCAAAGCATGCATCCATTCAGCTGCAGAGTTTGAGGCGCTTTCAGCTTGGGCCTTCAATGCTCCACAGTCCTTTTTGCTTCAAAATTCCTGTACACACCTTCATGTATGAAAGTGTTGGTTTGTTTTTCTCCTAGGGGAGGCTCAGTGCTGAAAACCCAACTTGCTTAAAGTGATGAACTGGAAGTAAAAGTAATCATTGAAAGGCCAAGCTCTTCAATGAATTGGTTTTCTGTACAGTGGGCCAGCATATAATGTCTCATTATTTGCCTGCCTGTGTGCTCAGAGGCAAGAAAAAGGAAAAGAATCATCTCTCCTCGAGTCCAGTGGCTTGGCACTGAAATTGCAGGAATGAAATAAAGTGCAAGTAGCTGCATTCTGCCCCAAAGGCATCACTGTAACCCCCATGCCTTAAATACAGATGTCAATGAGCCCATGCAGGCCTAACCCCTTTCTGTCTACTCCCCTTAAAAGACCTTCTGGTTTACTGACCATATTTGGACCCTTTGGCAGTCTATAAAAAGTGCTACATGATCTTATCTGCACTAAAACCAGTCAGAGTTATACCCTATTTCACACTTATGGTGAAAAAAATCTCATTTCCTATGGAGGGATTGTCAAAGGTGCCTGAGGGCTGGATCTACAAAGTGATTTTAAGATCCTAAGCCAAATTTCCAAGCACAGCTGGCACCTACAAAGGGGCTGGATTCACAAAGGGGATTTAGGTTCAGCTTTTCAGCAGCTCACTCCTACCAGGGCCCATGGAGCTGTATCTAGGCCCCTTGTGGAGCAGAGGAGGAGATCCACAATGAGGAAAAGCTCCTGGATGAACTCAGGATTAGAAAAGTCAGAGCACCATCATTTCCCCAGTGCCTTGAGCATCACAGAACAGCAAGCCCATGGGTGTTGGCAAACAAGTGACAGAGCCTTCTGCCATAAACATACAGGCCATTTCTCCACACATGGAGTTTAGTGCTTTCCCCCAGGGAAAAGCGCAAGAAATACTAAAAGTTTTAATTTACAAAAAAAATTTTAATCTGTGTTTTCCGCCAGAGACGCCAGAATAAGAATCCCACGCTCTTTCAAAAGTGAAAGGTTCTTCAGAGCTTGTGTCACCTGTAGTACCTGAAGGCTCTTTATTAAATGTATCTGGTTTTATTCTCTTAATTCTGGTGTCACTGGAGGTAAGCAGCCAAACTTCCAGCTGATGGAGCACTCCCAGTGCAGGTTATGTTTATCAGAACCTCCAAATTCATCTGTTCTGTGGTCAGCCGCCAATCTTTCCAAACCTCACAAACCAGGTTTGAAAACTGCCAAGGTGAAACTAAACAGCTGTGTGGAAAGGAAGTATTTATTTCTGTGCATTAATGAGAAGGATAAAGGAAAGATAAAATTTACTTAACTCAATAGGATTCAACAATTAAATGCAAATAACATGCAACACTAACTCTCTTAACACCTGCCAAGAATTATCTGTTATAAAAAGACTTATCATAGCTCAACAGAGTTAATTGTCCCATAGAGGAACCATTTTGGGAAAAAAAAAGTTTCTGTTTGCCACGGTTCCTCCTAAAAAACTATCAGAATTTTACTGGAGGCCCCTGACTTCAAAACCCAGTCACTCCAGGATGCGATTCCTCATCAAACTGAGGACCCCAAGTATAGCCATCACCTCAGATCCATGTCCCCTTGCAATGCCACCGTCCCCTGGGAACACCAGAGAGGGATTTATCTCCCTAACTTCAGTCGTGAGATGAAACAAAACTTTAAAAAACAAAACAAAACAAACAAACAAAAAAAACCCAAACCCAAAACAAACAAAAAAAAATGAAAAAAAGGCAAAAAAACCACCAAAACCCCCCCCAAAAAAACAAACAACAAAACCAACAAAACCACAAACACAAAAAAAACCCACAAACAACAACAACAAAAGCCAAAAAACCACACTTTTTTTTGCCTTCCTTAGCTGTGGAGAATATCTAAGGTGATTAGAGCAGACACATGAGTCTGTAATAAAGCAATGAAAAGTTGAAGTGTCCTGGAGCCTTCCAGGATAATTAACTATGCATCTGGGTGGTGACAGGTTAAATCACCCTCTCCGCAGAATTTCCTCTACACCTTGCGTGGAAGGGAAGTCAGGGCCAAGAGGCAAAGCTCTGAAAGAAGATTTTGGCTGAGGTAAGATTGACTAAATTATGAGGCCACTGCTGTGTGAGGGCGTGCGAAGAGGAGCTGAAAGGAGCAGGAGCAGGGATGCAAGAAAGGAGGCCAGGGGAGAATACTCAGGGTTAGCAAGGCTGTGCTGAGTGGCTTGGGCAGGTACAAAAGGTGATTTTTTGAACAACGTTCACAACCCCAGTTAGGGCAGAACAGAGCCAGATGGCATCCCACAACAGGCACCCGAAATGCTCCAGGTTTGATATGAAACAGGGCTGTGGAAAGGCACAGATTTTTGTCAGAATTGTTACATTTCACACTTTAATCTGCAGGCACTGTAAAAACAAGAGATTGGGTTTTATTCCAATCTGCTGAGTAAGTCCTATTCCAAGGCGTTTCCAAGATCCACTGAGCAGCATCTTATGGAAAGATTATTACTTTTATGTGGCTTAAAGCCATGAAGAGTGGGGCAGTTTGGAAGTGTGAGAGCTTCTCAGATAGGCTTCCTCTCCCCCAAGGGATGAGTAATCAGGGTTCACATGACACCAAATTTAAAGGGTCACGAATTCAAGGTGCCAGATTACAATTGCACTGAAAACACACAGCTGTTTTCACCCAAAAGCTAGCTTGTGGGTTTTTTGCCTATTTTCCCAGAGCTGCCATTGACTGGAAGTGACTCTAAAAGAACAGCGCTGCTCTGAGGCAAACCAACCATGCAGCTGAGAAAGTTCTCCTATCTGATCATCTGAGGGGTTTTTATCAGTCAGCCAGAAAGATGTCAGCCCTGCAGGGGATAAAATGCGTGCATTAATTTCTTTCATGCTTTGTCCTTTGCTGCATCAGGAAATGGGAGCGAGCAATCAGGTCTGTGTTGGTGGATGGGCAATTCAGCTCATGTCGCATCTTGCAGCTACCAAGAGTTTAATAGGTTGAACCCTGACTTGTCTTCTGGCCGGGCAGTTCCAGAGCTGTCAGACACACTAAAGCTTTCCTGCACTGGTGTAGAATTTAAAAATGTTTTCTGAGGAGTCACTTTGTAGAGAGATCGCATCAGCGGTACAGAATTAATTCGGAGGAGGAAACTCACATACCAGAACAGCCCTTGTTGTCTCATCTCGTGCATCAGTCAACAACAAATCTGAGATAAAGCCACCAGAAGCATGAAGGACTGTGTGCAATCACTGGAGTGTACCCCAAGCTCCAAAAATGCCCCCTCGTTCACCTTTCACATATTGAGTTCCCGGGTTGATTCTCAGCTGCAGATTTCCTTGACTTCTCAGTCACTTTGTCTCAGGCACTTTGTTTCCATTTGATGATGATGGAATTAATTTGGCCTGTGTGCTGGGATGCTTGCTTTCTGGCTGGAACTCCAATGGCTTGAGAAAAATCCCACACAGCCTTGAACTTGAGCTCTCTTTCCATGAGGCGCACGACAGAAGAGCTGGAATTTTTATTTATATAAAAAATATAAGTAAGCAGGAGAAAACCAAAGGGTGGTGACAACTGCAACTCTGCCCAGCAAAGAAAAGGTATATAACTCCTATAACTCAGCCTATCATTTATTTATAGTGTGCATGTCACTATGAAACAATCCCAGTGAACGGATTTAATAATTTCTGAGAAAGGATGTGGATCTGTTTCATTTTCCACCACAGCTGCTTCAGGACCACTTTTACATCCAGCTCTTTCTTTTTGAATTTTGCCTTCCTTCAGCAGGTTGGCCAGTTCAACAGTGCAGAAAACCCATCATGTTTGGTTCTGAGCTGCAGAGTAGAGATCAGTGGACGTTTAGGTCTTTGTTCAAAAAATGCTCAAACCTGCTGTGCCCAGCTTGAGTTTCTCACTTTCCTTTCACTGCTCCCTTCAAACGCTGGACCCTGGTGACTGTAGAGGAGCAGGGACAAAATGTGAATTGCCCAGAGAAGCTGTGGCTGCTCCTGGATCCCTGGAAATGTCCAAGGCCAGGTTGAACGGGGCTTGGGGCAGCCTGGGACAGTGGAAGGTGTCCCCATGAGGACACCCAACACGCTAAATGGAGGCTGATGCTGGGATTTGAGAAACAATTTGTCCTGGCTTTTGCTAGGATAAAAAAAAAACCAAAAACAATCATTCTGTGGTTGACAATGAGGAAATGAAAATTTGTGTTCAATGTTTGCTGAGTGTAGCAGCAGCTCTTCAACATCTCAGGAAAAGGACACAAAATCACAGAACCATGAAGGCTGGAAAAGACCTTGAGACCATCAAGTCCAGCTGTCAACTCAGCACCATCCCTTGTGCTCATCATTAACCATATCCTCAAATGCCACATGTTTTTGAACACTTCCAGAGAATCTGCCTCTGCTCTGGGCAGTTCCATGAAGAAATTTCAAGAATTTCCACGCCTGTTCCACGAAGAAATTTATCCTACTGTCCAATCCAAACCTACAGTGCTGAGAGTGAGAGCAATGTTTTAGTAAAATAATTATTTTGCACACCACAAACAACTTGCTGCTTTGCAGTAGAAGTGGCACTGAAGTGAAGCTAAAGGCAAATCAAGGTGAAATTTGCATCTAAAATCACATAAATTGGTTCTCCCCCATTGAGGATGACACAGAGACATATCCTGCCCTGCTGCTTCCTGCCACACATTCTCTGTCTGCCTCAGGTTTTGGATTTGTATAAAGTTAAAAAAACAAACTGCAGCTGAATCAAAACTGCTGCATTTCACAGGGCTTCTAGGAAATCTCTGGGGATTATGGCTTCCTTACTATTTTGACACAGAACTTTACCTCTGAGCTGCTTCTTTAAAAAACAGCCTAAAGTTTGCTCAAGAAGTAACAAATGTTTTGATTAAACCAGTCTGAGCTCGAAACCAAAGTATAAACTCAAGAATTATATGTAGTTTCAGATCTCACATAAACATTACAAATGGATTTTTAATTGAGCTCTCTTTATTTCCTCTCACTTCCTTGGGAAATAGACTATTTCATATTTTAGAAAGAAAACTCACAAAAAATAAGCACTCGAGGTGTCTACAGCCACAGTTTCAAATCTTGATAGGACAAATCCATGTTTCTGTCACATGTACACACCCGATTTACTTGTGGCAAGGATTTTCACACACAAAAGTGCACACTACTTGAATGCAGAGAGACTTTTCAAAACCTGAAAGCACCAGTGTGCTTCACTTCTGGTGTTTTCTTTCTTGTCCCTGGAACAAAGAATAACACAAAAATGATTTCTTCCCCACCACCACCTTCTGTAAAAAACAAAAAAGGGGGATTCTATTTCAGTGCCTGGTACGTGGGGGCTTTGGAGAGTTCTGCTGTGACGGTGTGTGAGCTGAGTTTATTTGGTCATATATTATTCTCACTTGATATTTACGTGCTGCTGTACTGTGGGAGAAATTAATCACACTGCATTTATCAGAGATAAGCTAATCCAACCAAAGCCCATGGTTTAGCAGGCACAGAGCTTCAGAGGACAGCAGTAAATTATAACTGGATTTGATTAAGAGGTAATTAGCTAAACCTGTTTACCATAACCTTTGCTGCAACTGTTGTTTTTACTAGGAGGAGAGTGTCATTAGATTGTGCCTGGGATACAAGTTATGGAGCAAACACCACTTCTCACTGTCCAATTTTCATCTGTTATTCAAGAAAGAGGTAGAAAGGTCAGGATCAGATTGCTATTGTACAATCCTCCTGAGATGAGAGCAGAAAGTTTCCTTGACAGAGACAAAATAAGCATGAAGAACAGTAGTTTATTTTTCAGTAGGATGGAGGGGGAGTCAAAAGAACACATGTCTACAGCCTTAGACGGACTTTTGCAATAATTCAACTGTCTCAGTAGATTTGAGAGCCATTTGAACTCGCTGAGCATTTTACAGAAACGGGGGGGGAGTAATGCAAATTTGCTGCAGACTGCAAAATAGCGCAGCTGAGAAAAGAACTGGGTGAATATATTTTCCAGTGCACTGCATTTTCATAAATTATTTCTAAATTTATTCACTCAAGAGAGTTCAAAGAACCATAGGAAACCAGGCCTTAAATTGCTTTATAGTCATTTAATTGACCAGTTTAGATAACTTGGCTAAAATAAGGGTTTAGATCAGCCTGAACTCTTGGCTTATTCATAGCATTCACCTAATGTGTAATCACATTTGAGAACGGTGTAGATTTCTGTTCCTTGCCTGAGGGAACATCAGCTTCATAACAGAAGTCAGATACAGGTTGCTGAAGGACAAGAGATAAGCTTGGTTTACAGCTTTTTTGGTTAAGCACGTGCAGATTTTTTTCCCCACTTTTGATTCCTAGAACCATTCTAAAAGAGCACTCACCGACACACACACACATATGCACACAAATAATGGCTTTTACCCAGCCTGAAATATGATGGTGGCTTCAGATCACATCTTCAGGCACAGCTTTTCCCATGAGCTCCCTTACATCCCAGAAAAAACAAAGGAGGTTTCCAGCAAGCCCACGAGGCCTCACCTCAGCCAAGCTGTTTCTGGGTGAGGAGAGACAGTTTTAAAGCTATAAAGCATTAGCAACTCAGCAAACCTTTTTGTTTTTTTTTTTTTTTTTTTTTTTTTTTTTCTGCTTACCCCAACAGGGCTCGACCTCAAGGATCCAGAACCGGTATGGCACAAAAAAAAAAAAAAAAAAAAAGCAAAAAAGAAAAACCACAACACCAAATAAAACAAAAAAAAGCCTGAGAACAGTGCTGATTGATTAATTTTGTTTTAGCAGGTAAGAAGAGAGAACTGCATAGTGTGTTCTGATTCTTACTCAAAGGAATATCACCTATTCTTTCAGCAGAAAGGTGTTACTTGTCTCCCATCTGCTTTCCTGGAATCTTATTGACGCCAAAGGGGAGAACTACTTGAAATATGGTAGATTCTTGCAAAAAAAAAAAACAAAAAGAAAAAAGAAAAATGGGGGATTGGCTTGCTGCTCCGTGAGTTTCCTCTGTTGTTCAGCCTTTTTGTGGGCTGGGGGAAACACTCCAGACCCCACATCAGGAGGTTTTGGCTGCTCCTGATTGTCCCAGGGAGCAAAGTTTTACATCTCCGGGCACTGTGAGCAGCCCAGGTCAAACCACGGATCTGGTGATGCTGATCTTCCATGTAGGTGTTGGAAATTTCAGTATTTTGAGTCACAGGGAGGGGTTTATAGACTAAAAAGGGTCTGTTAGAGGCATATTGTTACCATTTCTTTGGAGCAGATGAATTGGTGCTCTGCCTTTTTCCATGTGTAGGGGTTTTGTCATTCCTGGTCAGACTTGCTCTTCAGGGGAGCCTCTGGACAGAGAGAATAGAAAACGCTGGAGATTACACTTTATTTATTTATGTATTTATTTATGTATTTATTTATTTATTTGTTGGCTAGCTTTCTCCTTTAAGTCAAAATATGAGGCTGAAAGTGAGAGGGAAATTGTCTGTATGTGTGTGTGTGTGTGTGTGTGTGTGTGTGCACATGCACAAGCGAGTTGTCTATGCGGGCAGTAACTTGATTTCCTCCTCAGGTGGAACTGAGTAAAATTAACAACAACAACAACAACAGTTTGGAAATCAGGAGGTTTCTTAACATTGAAAAGAACCCCGATTCATCTCACAAAGTAATTTTTTTTAATGGATGCGGGAATTTCACTTAACCCTAGGAATTATTTTAAGCATCAAAATTCAAAACGACTTGTTATGAGCTTTTTGAAAGAATTAGGAATGTTCTTAAGTCTCACGGGTGTCAGGTAAATTGCTGATTTCTCACAGGCACTCTCTTCTCCTCAGGAATTGGCATAAAAGTCACGGGATATAAGCTCAGTTGCAGAAATGCTGTGATTACAGCGACTCCTGCCAAATTATACAAGCTTATTTTTTCCTAGATGTGAGATTTTGGAGGGAGAGAATCATCTTTTCATTCTTGGGTTGGAGAGCACCCAGCTCAGAAGTGTTCCTGCTTCTGGCCACTACCATTGCACAAATGAAAACAATGAAATGGTTTTAAATAATAAACCAAATAATAAAATAAATATTAAAATATAAAGCATTTTAAAATATTTCATAATTCCATAATTAAAATGCAATGAGACTGTCCCTTTGATGTGCATTTTGCTATGACTAGATATAAACAAAAAATAGATATCAGTACAAAATTAATACTAATGTATTCCAACCCACAAAATTAAACAAGATGCTAGCTCCAAACTTTTTTTCTTTTTCTTTTTTTTTCATGAAGGAAAGCAATTAATTTTGAAATCAGTTGTGTTTGGATAAAGCTCTGTGTTCTTAGAAAGGCTTTCCTAAGTCCTGGCATCTTTAGTGGAACAGAAATCCATGCCAGTATGACAATATTAATAAAGTCCATTAAATACAGCCAAAACTTGTTATTCATCATAAACATAAATGTCTAGAGGCAGAAGGGTAGGTCTCCATTAGAAAAAGGAGTTGTTCAAAGTTTTTTTTACATAAAATTGTATCATTTGTGTTAAGAATTTAGAATTAGTGTATTCACATTGATTTGATTGTTGGCTCCTGATTTTTTAGGCTGTGTGGCTCAAATAAGGAGCTTTTCACTCATTTATAAAGAAAAAATCATGCTATTTGCAGTAAGACAAATACTAGAAAAACCTGGTAAAAACTACAGAAGTGAAAAATAGATGTTGTGAGTCCAAATTTGTGTGTGTGTCTCTTCAATTCATCCCCTGTGCAGCTGACTGACCATTCAGAGCACCAAAGATTACCTTTTGTGTCAAAAAAGTATTGTGAAGTGACATATTTTGGCTGTCCATGAAAGAGGTTTTATGGGAAGCAGTAAGGCATTTCATGCTGGTTCTCCCTTTTCTCTATGTGTGCTCAGCTTCCATTTTTCATTTAATATTGTTAATTATTCCTCACGTTGGATGTGTGAACTGCATTTGCAGTTGCTCAGGTCCTTTGAGTGTGTGACTTTACAGACCCACACTGGAATTATTTCACATTTTCCCTTGCATCAGCAATTTTGTGCTGGGTTTTGAAATCCTTGGATGCTTTTATTAGACTCCTTTTTCTTTTTTTTTCTCCTTTGTAAGCCAGATCCTTTAAACAAGATTAGTCAAGGCTGAGCCTGTGCCACTGGCTTCCAGTGCCAGTTCATGGGGATGTCTGGTGGCAGAGCTGGTTCTCATAGACATTTCCACAGCTGCTTTCCACCCAGGAGTATGAATTTGTGAGCCTTGCATTTTCTTTCAGATCTCCACTTTTTATGTACTGTTTTAAAGGATTATTTATGGGACAGCATCAAGAAACTCTTTCTTACATCAAGATAATCACTGAATGCATTATTTCTCTCACTTTTTAGATCAGTGACCACAGAACAATCAATGCTCAGAACAAGACAGTTCAATTTTCAACCACCCTTAATGCATCTGGCAAGAGGGGTTGGATATTTTGCACTCAGAAAATCAGGCCCATCACAAAAGCATGAGAAAGCATCACATTAGCCTGGTGAGGGAAAACCCCTCTCCTTGAGGTCTTCACCAGTTAAGGGTTCTCTAACTGAGGAAAATCAGGAAAATCAAAGTGGGTGGTGTTGGGCAAAGGAAAGTGGCTGTGGATTTCCATGCAGACACACACCTGAGGCCTTCACAAGTCATGACAAGGTGAATTATTGGTTGCAGTCTCCAGTTTGGTGCATTTGGTACCTGAGGTCCATCTGACTGTGCTGGTGGTGACTCCAGGGGGAGGAGGATGGCTGTTGAATTTAGGAAAAACCTAAACAAAAAATGCCTGCTGAGTTTGGACAAAGCCTGGACACACCTTTTGATGCTGAGAACCAGATGCAGGGACTCTTGTGGATGCTGTGGGGGAACAGTATGAGTTGCAAGAGGAATTGCATCCCAAAACAATAGCTGCTTTAGGCATTATTAAGTGTGAAGAGAAATCTTGTGGCTTCCTGGCTTCCAGGAACAGTGGCACTGCTGTCAGTCTATTTGCCATAGAAAATGTCATGCTAAGATGCATTTTCTGAGGGCAAGCCTCATCCCACCCAATTCCATTCACTGGAAACCCACAGTCCTGCCTGAAGCAGCAGCCTCCTCTTCCTCTGTGGTCAGAGGGAAGAAAATTCCCCTTCTGATGACTGATGAGTCCTGTCCTCAGCCAGGATGGGTGTGAAAAATCCCCTCTGGAGGTGCCTGTTTCTCCTCACTTCCAGCTCCCAGCCACTGCAGCTCAGCCCTGTGACCTCCCCTGCCATGCCAGCCCTGTCACATGGGAATCACAGAATTATTAAGGGTGGGAAAGTCCTCTGAGACTTTTGAGTCCAATTGTTCCCCCAAGCCCACCATAACCCACCATGTCCCCGGGTGTCACATCCACAAGCCTTTTGGACACTTCCAGGGCTGGTGACTCCACTACTGCATTCCAATGCTTTTCAGCCCTTTCAGTGACAAAACCCACCCAATCTAAACCCCTCTTCGTGGAACTTGAGACTGTTTCCTCTGGTACTATCCCCCTTGATACCCAGGTGAAAAGACTGACTGGAAACCATAAGGAGAGACGAACCAATGCACGTGATAAGAGCTCAGGGAGAAAAAGTTTTCTCTCACAACCCTTCTCATGCCCAGAAATGTCCCTGAAAATGCCACAGGGATCAAGGTACCTGCCCTGGGTTGCCCTCATCCCACAGCAGAGCTCACCACAGATAAATTCTTTGGGCCAGCAAACTGGGTGCAGCACAGCCTGGCTGATGCCAATTATCCCAAACCTGAACGATTGCTACATTATATCATGAAAATCACAATATTCTGCAGCAGCACACTATGAAAACTTCAGAAAATCACTCAGCAAGCTTAAAAGGATGTTTGAAAGCCTCTCATTTGGCTAGCAAAGCAATAATTTGCAATTAATTCAAACGCTTGTCAGACTGCAGGCTTGGTCTGAAGACAGCTTGTTCACAGGCAGGGCTTTTTGGACTGCTTTAAACAAATATATTTTGTTTCCCACTGGCTTTCCTAGATGGAGAACTCAGAAATAATAATAATAATAATAATAATAATAATAATAATAATAGAAGACACATTTTTAAGCAGTCTGGCATGCAGAGATGGGACCCATACTAAAACATTGCTCAGTATTTGTACTGAGGCATATTGCATAAGTGGAGTGAAGTTCCAGGTATTTCAGCCCCTGAGTTTCAGAGGTATTAGTCAGACTCATTCTCTTAATTTAATTAAACTGCCATAAGAAACTTCAGGGAGGGTGTCGTGAGCCACTATTTAAGGAGCTGTTTTAATCTGTGTTTCCAAGGCATTCTCTATCCTAGCCTGGTCTCATGCAGAGATAAAACCACTGAATTGCTAAATACGAATATTTGTGGGCTTTCAAGATTCCTTGCTTTTTGCTCCAAACCTAATAGAAGAGGGAGCTGAGATATGAGTTTGCAAGATTTTATTGCTCCTTTCTCTTTTTTTTTCATCCCCAAAAATGTAAAGACTCAGCTGTAAGTATCTACCCAATAGATAATGCTTCTGACAACCAGATCTGAATGGGTTGTGAAGAAAAAAAGAATATTCATAGCAAATTCTGGGAGTTGAGTTCCACTCACCTGTGCCCAGAGCTCTCTTGCTGCCTGGAAAGAGCAGCTCAATGTGTCCATTTTGGTGATGTTTTGCTGCTTTTTTGCAGAAGTCAGCTTCCATGCACTGTAATACCAGGCATTTAAATTCTTCCCTGTGCTGCTCAGCTCTGCTGCCAGTGTCAGGAGTCCACAGGTTCAGGCTGAACCTTGGTTTTGGGTCACAATCAGTTTTCTTCCTGTGAACAGACAGTGAAAGGGCACGGAGAAAGGGAGCTAAACTAAAAGAGGAGAGATTTAGGCTGGATGTTAGGATAAGTTCTTTAATCAGACCCTGGGCAGGCCCTGGCACAGGGTGCCCAGAGCAGCTGGGGCTGCCCCCAGGTCCCTGGCAGTGCCCAGCATCAGGCTGGATGAGGTTTGCAGCACCCTGGCGTGGTGGAAGGTGTCCCTGCCCAGGGCAGGGTTTGGAATGAGAGAGAGTTTAAGGTCCCTCTCAACACAAACCAGTCTGGAATTCTCTGATTATTGTGGTGTGCTGGAATCCAAAATGCAAGGAACCCTCAGATTTTTGGGCCTGTCAGCCAAAGCTTAGAGTTAAACACAGGATTTGATCTCAGACCTTGGAAAAGGCTTCCAAACTCAGGTGCTAGAAGTGATAATGTGGATTTGTAATTTAAGCAGGGACAAGTTAAATAAAGTAAAGGAAAGTTTAGAGTTTTAAGGTGTAGTAAGTTTGTGTGCCATAACATGATTGGCTAAGAAAGCTTACACTGTAGTATGAGCCCATATTTACAAAATGGAACAAATTATTTAAGGATTGGTTAAAAAACATAAATATCCTTGTTGGCAGAGTTTTATTGGTCAATAAATCCTTCATAAAGGTCTTGTGACCTTCTGAGCCATGCAGCGAAGATGTGAGCTGAACTCACCCTTCCTGCCTATGTCAAAGATTAAAAGAAATAAATTGCACCGTCTAAAACAACTCAGAAATCCCACCTCTAACTCATTCAAAATTCCTTCAAAATTCCCACAGTGGTATTTCTCTACTAACAATAATTTGGTGAGACAATGGGAGGCACTGTGGGAGGCTGAATTTCTGGACATACCCAATGCATAGGGAAAGTAACAAATAGTGCACAAATAATTTATATAATAAAGGAAATCCAGCAGGTTTCTTGAGTGCCACCATTCTGGCTCCCTACACCCCTCTGAGAACAGCTCCATGATGTCTGTACAGAGGAGGTTCACAAGTCCATCCTTGACAAGGCTATACCCACTTCATAACACACTCACCACCCTGACAGGGTGCTGCAGGTCCATCTGCCACCTTAAACTTCTCAGAAATAAGCTCTGATCTTTTCCCGCCCACCTCTTCCTTCATTTCCAGCATCATTATGGGTGATTCCTCCACATTCCCATCAAAAGTTCATAGCCTGAGCACTGCTCTCAGCCCACACTCTGCAGGTCCTGCCCTTTACCTGCCACCTCCAGATTCAGAATATCTGAATATTTAATCATTCCTGCATACACCTTATTTAGGACTGCATTCTTTCTGGCAACGTCTACACACAGGGGTGGTATCAGGCAAGCACTGACTTTCCAAGGCGTGAGGCAGCTGAGCCTCAAAATCCCATAAAGGCATTTTAGGAATGTTATGCCCAAGCTAACATGGCCTTTGCTGCTGCCCAGTCACCTATGACAGTTTTTCCTGTGGCTGTGGCATCAGCTGTGTCACCGTGACTCACACTTCTCACCTCCCCTCAAAATATTGCTGCTGCTGATCATGGCCTGGTCCTCCTGCAGCAGCAGCATCCTCTACATCCCCCTCCTCCTCCTCTTCATCAGGCATGAATGCCTTCCTGCAGCCATCATGCCTGACATCTCGTCACACGGAAAGCAGGAAGGAGTTGTTAAAGTTGTAAGTCAGACCCATGATGCTCAGAAAAAAAAAAAAAAAAAAAACCAACACAAATGTGACTGTCTTGAAAAGCACAAAATAAATGACCAGAAATAAAGCCCAGAAATTTCTTTCCTCAATTAGTGAAAAAGACATCCCATAGCACCTGGAGGACTTCACCTCAAACTTAAGGATAGCAAACTGGACAGAAGCCAGAAAGTCCTCCCTAAGCAATTTCCTAGAAAAAGAAGAGAACAAAGAAACCAATGGCTTTTGTGAGGTGTTGTGCCAGGAGCAAGAACCTCTTGCACCTGACTCGGTTTTTCTCTGTAATGAGTTTTGTTATTTTGCCTTTTAGTAAAACCTTTTTGTTTCCAACACTGTCACAGAAGCCTTCCTGCTGATTTTATGCCTTCTAATAGCTATCTTGGTTTTATGCCTATCTAATGGCTATCTAGCAGCTGAGCTATCTTGGGCATGAAATAGATCTCCAAGAGCTTATGAGACCTGTCTCAAGGAGATCTCTATTTCAAACCCAGTCCCTCTTCAGCTCTCCTGCAGCCCCTTTTAGCCCTTTTTCCTGAGGTTTCCCCACAGCCTTCTTCTTCCCAGGCTGGACATTGGCACTTCTCCCAGCCTTTCTTCACCACGGCCTACATGAAAATTAAAACTGATGGGTGCCATCAGCATTTCCCTCATTTTCTTTTTGAAGGACTAACAGCAGCCACTTTATGTGTTCCTGAGGAGCTCCAGGAGGTTAGAGAGAAGTTTCTTTTCCTTTCTCTGCCTGCGTTTTTCCCCCAAGCACACGGGATCACGTTGCAGAGGGTTTGCGGCCTTGGCTGGGCGTCCAGGCCTGGAAACAGATGAGTTAATTCCCCACAGCTTCTCATGACATCTGGGTAATTAATGCCCCAGATCTCGCTCCATCTCGCCTCTGAGGAGCACAGCTCTTGTTTAATTGCCTCATAATGCATGCTCAAAATGAGTGCTTGCCTAATTGTCCCTAGGCAGATCCCTGGATGAAAGTCGATGAGAAAGCGCACAGGCCGCAACGCTGAGTAAGAGCCCAAAAAGCACAATAAAGCACAAGCTTGTAACTCTTTGTTACTCTCTAATGCCATCAAAACAATACATTTATTTTTTCAGACATTCAAGAAACAAATTAGGGATAAAATCTTGCTACATCCTCTGTTTCCTTACCCCCTCAGCTATACAAAATAAGACCTTGAGGCGGATTTTATGGAATTGCAACATGATAAAGGTTGAAAAATATGTTTCTTTAGTGTAACAGCTTCCACAGGAAGAGATAAAGTTTCAAAGCACAGTGTGATGCTTGAGCTGTGCTGCTGAAGTTTGTGGGGTGGAATTGTCATTCAAAGGGTTTTAATAAGACTTTTAAAGGGCAAAAGTCATGAGTGAGGTGAGTTACCAGAGATTTGATATCTGCAGCAACAGTGGTGTTATATCAGTAACCTCCAGCCCTTGTGCCAAGGCTGAAGGTAAAGAATTCACCCATGAATATCACACTGTAAATAAAAACCCTGCAAACACCAAAAATTTCAGTCAACTTTTCAATATTCAGTAGGATTCAAAATTATTTAAAATATACTCAGCACCTTAACATCATCGCAGGTCAAGGATTCAAGGCCTTTCTCTCTGTCTCCAATCAATGGGTGCATAGGGTTATAAAATCACTTATTTCTAGCTGTCTTAATCACTTATTTCTAGCTGCTCAAACAAGTCATGTTTTCATAATTTCTGTGCTACAAAGAGGTCCCTCTGGACTGGCATCCCTCTCTGCCTTCAATTCTATGGAAAATAGGGACACTGGACCATTATTTTTGCAGTTGTGGGCAGAAATCTACATTAAAATTCCTAATCTATAATGCAAAATCAGATAAAAGACCTAGGTCAATTGCCTACAAAAGTTTTAACCAAGCAAAAGAAAGAAGAATTCGCCTTTTCATTTTGATTTTTTGATTTTTTTTTTCCTAACAGCGCACATGAATGTTTCACTTTTAAATACTTTTTTGTTTGCTTGCTTTTTGGTGGTGAGAGTGGGTTAAATGATATTTTACTTAAACTGCTGTTGAAGCTAAAACAAATTTTGATTTTTTTGGGGGGCTTTTTTTTGAGTTTTTTTTCATTTGTTTGTTTGTTTTGTTGAGTTTTTTTAGTTTTGTTTTATTTTTTGGGGTTTTGTTTTGTTTTGTTTTTTTGGTTTTTTGTTTCACTTGAAAAATTCAAATATATCCAGGCCAAATTCATCCAGCCTTATACTCCCTGCTACAACCAAAAAAAAAAAAATGGTTTTCAGCTTCTCAGGCCATCTGTAGAGATGAAACACAACCATTGTTACACTTCTTCACTGCAAAATCCAGCCTTGGTTGCTGTCCCATCTCACAACCCAGATTTATAGTGACACTTCAGTACACTCTCAGAGTTATAGGATTGCCCAGCTGACCCCTTCAAATCCTTACATGAATGATGTAGTTTGTTTCAACAGATGCTGAATCACAGAAATGCAGAGTTTGGTTGTGCTGCTCCAAACCCACAGCTGTGAACAAGTGCAGGTATCAGGAAGACCCAGATTCAGCCCAAAATTAGATCTGTGGTGCAGATTCTGGTGTTGACTGACTGCACACCTGGAGACTCCTCTGAAACTGAGACACAACATCCCCAAATTGCCATGGGACAGCTGCTTTGGCTGCTGCTACAATGCAGAAATCAAACTTTCTTAAACTGGATTAATTTATCTCATAATAGTCCTTATCCTAATAAGTTTGTTGTAGGTTTGTTGTTGTGTTGGGGTTTTTTTTCCCTTTTCAAACTGCTTGAAAATCTCATTTCCCTCCATATCATGCATTTGAAATAAATCTGCTAAAAGGTAAGCTTTTATTAACATGACCTTGGTAACTTTTCAAGGAACCGTGTGCATAATATTTAACAAGGAAACAAAACCACTTGGCCAAGCACTCGTTTAAAAATGGAATGAAACTCATGAATTAGATTTGTTGGTAATCCAAACAGCAGAAATATTATCCTGTCTGCAGTCTGTTATGAGACATTACATATGCTCTGCTGGGAGTCAGATGAATTTAAAGAACAGGGCTTGTAACTTCATTTACTTCAAAATGCAGTTCATGCAGAGTACACATGTAATGTGCACTTACTGTGATGTTAAGTGCTAGAAATGAGCTGTTGCTGTGACTTGGGGAGGTATGAGGGGGGTCCTCCCCCCATCCAAAATGAGGATTTTGGCAGACTTTTCTTTCTGCCGTTGTTTCTACATGTGCTGGGAGCTCAGGAGAAAACCCCCAGAGAGGAGTTCAACACAATATGTAAACACCAAAACTTTGCTCCCTAAACATGAACATCTTGATGAGAGCAAAGAGAGGCTGAGCAACATGGGCAGAAGAAAAACAGATGGTTTTATTTCTGAACATTGTATTTATTTTATTGTTAAGAATATATTTGACTTTGACTCCATAATGGCCTGTCTCCATACTAAATTTATCCCAATACCAGATCACCACCTCATCAAAGAATTGCAGTTGGGAGGGGATTTTTTTAAAGAAAATGGCATGACCATGGAAGAGTTCCCTCCAAATAAAGTGTGGACAGTTTTTCCTTTTATTTCTTTTAGAGCTTTCACTGATAAGTCAATTCACTATAAGAATTTCCTATAGATATGAATTATTTGTGTTGTAAAGTACTGGAATATTGTGAATTGATAAAACTTCAGATTCCTATATTGCAGATTTGTTAATGAAGATATTCCCAGCAACCATTATAGAATTTAAAAGACAAAAGATTTTAAAGTAGTGATGAAATCTTAGTTCTTCTGAGACACAAAATCAATTATGATTTTGCTTTTGATGTCATTAAAATTTTGAGGAAAATTTTCATTTTTTCAAGGGGAAAAAAAAGGTGGAAGTATTTTAATCTCAAGCCAGCTCTCAACTTTTAAGGAAAACAAAAAATTTTTAATTTTGAATTTCTTATCAAGAAGAGATATTGTAAGTTGTGCACAGTGGAAAAATACTACTGCCCAGTATCTTGCTACCAGCACACAAACTTGGAAAATTAAGAAAGTTCCCCTTAAGAAAAAGAAGAGAGATTTTATAAAACTACTGCCTTTTTGTCTACATTGGAACTATGGGTTTTTTTGTTTTATGCTACTATTCTTATCATAGAGGGAGAGGTTATGGTGGACAGTGTTATCTTTTTTAATTACTTACCTGGAAGCAGGTTGATAATTGTAGATAATTTATATTATTATGTTTTATTATTTGTATTTATATAATTATTATGTTGTAGATAATTGAGATTATCTAAATTATCTACAATAGGCTTTAATTCAGATTTTTCCATTCTGAAATTGTCAAAAATCAAATGGAAAGCTTTTTATTTAAAAGCTTATTTAGATATGCCACCCATTTTCTGCCTCTTTCCCCTGAGGCACAGCAAGAGCTCCATCTCCCTTTCATCTCACCCTGCCCTGGGTTGCAGCAGGGACACTCCTGTGGGGTTCTGCACTCAGACCTCCAATAAATCAGGAGAAATTCCAGTGCTGCCATTTGAGGGGCATCTCCAGTCAAAACCCAGCGAGGCACAGCTGGAGCTGGGGGAATTCTGTCACGCAGCACAAGGTGAAATAAATGCAGCTGGACCCTGAGGCAGTTGGAGCTCTCTGGAGAGGGTGGAAACAGAGACCTGAAAGTTGAAATTGTTCTGGCAATCCTGGCAAACTTCTCTCTTGAGTAAACTGTTCACAGTGCGAGGTAGCAAGATGCAGACGTTGCAGATCCCTCAAGATCTCCCTCAAAATAAAATTCCACAGCAAACACAAGACGTGTGTTTCCCAGTTGCTCCAATGCAATTCAGTCTGGAACATTCCACAGTTTTGATTTTTTTTTTTTTTTTTTTTTTTTTTTAATACTCAAAAAAACTCACTGGGAAACTCCTGCAGTCTTCCCTTGCTTCTTTCTCCAGCCAGCTCAGTCATTACCCAACTGAGAATTAAGTCTACCAGAAGCAGGACTACAGTTGTCAGTCTACAGAAGACGAGTAAAATTATACCTCTCTTGACGCTATGCAGAAAGTTAATATTTCATTTCATATATGTAATATTCAATATTTCATCTGGAGAGCAGCCTGTCCTCTTGTCCCCTGGAAAACATTTGTGGTGTTGCACAAACCACGGCTCTGTGATAGACCCCCAATACTGGCAAAAAACAAAGAAATTAATACCTTGAGAAAAACCTATTACCCTAAATTTTTCCATGTAACATACATATTTCATGTTTCAATAGATTATTTTTCATAGGAAATGTCAGACAAGGAGAAGGAATAGTTAGGAGAGAAATAGATGCTATTTTGCAAAAGCACTGTACTTGCCAGTAGAGAGCTTTTCAAGAACATCTCTTAAGAAAGAATTCAAGCATGGCAGAAAGAGCCATCAGAAGACAAAAAAATTTAGGAATAGAGGAAAAATTATCCCAATTTGCTGAGATGAGGGAACACTCAGACAATTTGAAAAAGCTACAGTTATTCACCTATGTGGCCAGGTGAAAGAGATAAAAACCTGTAGGTACTGTAAGAAATAATGTCTTATATACGAGGAAAATAATTCATTAAAGAAATCTGGTGACACCATGGAAAGATCTGTGCAAACATCGTTTGAAATGTGCAGAGACAGATGTGGGGTTTAAGGATACATAAAGCACATGTGCATGAAATCATACCAAATGGATTATGGAATCACTCAGTAGATCAGCAGAGAACTCATCTGCAACACTACTGCAGGAAACTTAATAGAAGGGTCTCAAAAGAATGGCATAAAAATGTGCAAAGGGCTCCATAACTGGAGAAACTGGCAATATCTGGCACAATTATTTCAGAGAGGGTACTTAGAGAAGATAACTGATAGACACATTTCAGAAGTGCATTGACTGAAAGAGCGTTTGCCTTGTGTCTCCTCAAAATAATTATAAAACCATAGATTGTTAGATGACCTGGCAGCAATTAATTAAGGGCTATAATGCTTTATTTTATACAATATAATAATAATTATATTATGTGAAATTGATTGTCACTGGGCAGTACTGCAGCCCTAAACATACCACAGGTCCAAAATGCATACAACTTCCTGCAAATAATGTAATTATCTCAAATTTTATAAAAAGCATCAAAGCTGCTCTCAGTGAGACTCTCATTCTCTTCAGGATCACAGCCACTCTTGGAACATTTTTAACTGGTCACACAGATAATTTTACATCCCCATATTTATCATGTAAGCACCTAAGGTTAGACAGTTACTTATGAACCCAGCTGAACACATAATAACATTCCAGGCCAAATATTATATCTTTATTATACATTAGAATGAATAAGATAATGAAAACATCTTGCTTTCTAAATTAAAATTAAAGATAACCAGTAATGATGTTCTACATTCACCATAGAGAGAGAGTAATTTATAATGAGGAGGAAAGGAGTTCAAGTAATAAAATTGTTAGATTAATCAATTTATCTTCACTTTGTGTATATGAATTCTAAACCATTCAGATATTACAATGTACAATTATATGATAAATTGAAATTAGCTGTGGGGGATACTTCTGTTGTTTGGGTTTTGGGTGTTTTTTTTTAATATTGAACTGAAGATGTTTCACTAGAATTTTCTTTGATTGTTTGGAAAATCAGCTGCAAAATCCAAGGCAGATTTATTTTACAGGACATGCACATATCTACACTTGCTGACTAGTTAAAAATTATTCTGAAAGTACATTTCTTCAATTTGGCCCCGGAAAACTCTTCTTATGCATTCAAAAGTTACCTGACACAAGCCTTCCCACAAACTGGTTTCAAATTTGTGGAGATTTCTTGGCACATTTACCTCTTCAGCAGAAGGCCGAGCAAATGGGCGCCATGCATCCTCAAAGAAAATTATTATTTTTATTTTTTTTTATATTTCATTTTTTCATTTTCATTTTCCTCAAAGAAAATTAATTTTCAGACGCCAAGGAAGTGTTGCAGCATTCACCAACTACATTGAACTGTCACCCAAACTGCATAATTGCGCTAATTCCATGTCCGAGGGACCTCCCAGTGGGAAATGCATCTCTCCATGCTAATGAGTCCCAGCACAAAGTGCAGCTCGGGGAATTTGCATGTTAATGGGGCTTTGTGCACGGGGCTGTTGATTCAGCACGCCGGGAACGCTGAAAAGAAGGTGTTAACAGAAACCTTTAGCCAGAATTAGACAGGGTTAATTAGGACATATGGAATGGGATCTGAGTAACGAGAGACATTGAAATTAACCCTGTTTATCCAGCTGTAGCGGGACGAGGGAGGGGGTGTGGGGAAATCCCTGCTCTGACCCTCACAAAGGACTTTTCTGCCATGGGATTTGGGGGCAGTGCTTTCCCACTGGCACAGCTCCACCCGTGGCTGCGAGAGGAGGAGGTGATGTGGATCCATCGTCCCCTCCATCCCTTGCCTGACTCCACCCAAAAAACCTGTGAGAGAATCGAAACACAGAAATGACAAGGTGAAATTATCTGTAAAGGTAGCAGCAAGGTATTTTGGGCAAAATTATATGAGTTTCAGGCCAAATCTATAAATATGTGCCTTGACCTGCACATTGTACAGGCATTTTTGATGTTAAAGCACTTGAGGACTATCAGGGGTTCTAGTTAAGAGCCTTCATCCATGCCTGGGTCTTCGAGGATGTTTAGGAGGAAGTAATTGAAGGGTTGTTATGATTAATCTAATGTCATAGGGAGAAGAAAAGGCAAAATAAAATTAACAAAATTATGCCTGAGTCTTTTAGCAGCACAGTTTGATAATTTTGTAATGGTATTTTCAGATTCTGTGCTATAACTTTGTTTCAGGACAAGATGCAAAAATAGCTTCTTCTTCTCTTTTAAGTAGACCATACTCAGTGACTCTTCTCTTATTTAACAATTTTTCCTGAGTATGTTAGATATATTGCTCTTTGCTGAGTTCTTGGGACAATGACTTCACCCAAGGGTCACAGAAGGAATAGTTGACCAGAATTTTCACTAGCTCACTTCTCAGATGCTGCTGCTCTCTTTGCTCACAAACTGGTAATTGATTACTACAGTCAAGGCAAGAGCAGAGCATTTGGTTACTCCCTAGTTTGGTATTTCATACTTGCATTTCAGACCTTGAAAAGGCTTTTTTTTTTTTTTTTTTTTCATGCCCTAAAGCTTGTTTCTTTTAGTACTCTACCAGTTGATTTAACAAACACTATAGCTCCTCCCTACAAACTTTATTTCTATTTCTACATCTTCCTGCCCACAACAAAACTCTTACTACCACATTTCAAAGCAGATTTTAAAATGGGATGTTCAGTACCTGCTTCTTGCAGAAGACTGATGTTTTCTTTATCACATCTGGAAAGGCTGTAAAAAAAAAAAAACAAACAAAAAAAAAAAAAAAACCAAAAAAAAAAAAAACCCACAGGTTTTATTTTCCCTTGTCTTTTTATTCTGGTGTGTGCCAGTAAATGTGTAGTTCATTCAGTGTAAGCTGAGCTACATTTGACTGATTGATAAGAAGCCCCTGCTTGCTCAGAGCAATGTATCTGTCATCCTGGAGGAAGCAGAGTGACAGAAATGACAGCCAGCATGCAGGACGAGGATATCAAGAGACATACTGTGTTCCTTGATCATAATGCCATTAAAATGGAAAAGAAAAAGGGGAAAAAAGATCGAACTGAAACACCCAACAGTCACAAGCATCTCTATTTTCAGCACATAAGCAATTGCTGCCTTGATCACTAAAAAAACAAAAATAAATTATGCAATGCAACAGCAAACTCCTGTTAGGAATGCGCCAAGGCAGGAACACCTTGCTCCCAATTCTGTGGTGTACAAAGGGCTCAGGGCTCTGTGATGTAATGCAAGGACTGGTCATGGTGCCATCTGTGGGCAATACTGATATTATTCCTGCATGGAATATTCTCTGGGCTCAGGCCTGTTGAAACTTACCATGTTGGACCAACAGGAACCACATTTACACTGCAGAAATGGATGTAAAAGAGAATTATCACCATGTTATTATTGGGGCTATTATGTCAGCATGGAGAAGCAGTGGCTAAAATGTGGAAAAGAAAGTTTCTGACTTTTTTTTTTTTCCTGCGTTTCATGATGTGTGGGATGAAAGAGGCAAAAAGAGGGTGTGATAATTAAGAGTGGTTAGTCAGGCTCCTGGTGCCTTGGAGTGGCTACCTAGGCTACCTAGAACAGAGACTAGACAAGGTTAAGAAAATAAAAATGCGTATTTATTAAAGGCCTTCAAAAGGTGCATCTTGTGCAGTCAGAAGGCTCTGAGAGGGGGTACACCCAAAATGGACAGTGGTCGCAAGTTTTTCAGGCAACTGTAAGTTTGGCCCATTTACATTTCAGGGATTAATTCTCCAATTCCATCTTCAGGTTATGAAGTCCTTTAGCCCCAGTTTGCTCCCCCCCAGTTCCCTTTTGTTTATACTTTCAGGGCCTGAGGCTGTAGGGTGCCCTTGAATTTCAGGCCCAGAGGAATTTTGCCTGACCAAAATGTGAAGACAGCCACTAACACTCCATACGGAGTTTAGAGTTAACCACTAATGCAGTAGAGGATCTGAGAAACATAAAAGCTGAAATCCTAAGGCATCACTGGAGCAGAGCAGTCCAGGATGGGATCTGATAATCCTCCTGCAGCACAGCTCTCCCTGCCAGCCACTGCCCACATGGCAACTCCTGCAGAGCCACCAGGAGCCCTGATTCTTTTAGGAAACCTTCTGTTCTCCCAGGAACCAGAGACATCTGTCACACGCTCCCCGTGGTGCTGGGTGCCTCAGCAGCAGAACAAAGGAGGCTTTTTGCCCCGAGAATGAAGCCACAAAAAAACCTGTTCCCATCCCTCCCTTCTGTGAGGAGAGTACATCTGATCCAACCAGCACAGCACCAGCAAACCACACTCAAGATTTTGCAGCCCTGAGGCATGTGGCTGCTTGAAGAGCAGGAGTTTTGGCAATATTTGTGGGGAACTCATGAGTGCAGGATGGAGGTGATTTATGGGCAGCACTGACAGTTGTCTGGGTTGCTTGCCATGACACAGGCCAGTTGCATTTGTGATAGATTGAGGTCGTGGAGGGGGAGTGGAAAGGGTCCTGTCATATATCCTTCATCAGGTTTTCATTTGTCTGTGAGTTAGGGCTGTGGTAGCAGTGGGAAAAGGGTCTCATCTGAGTGTTTATTTTTCTAGCCTGGAGGGCTCTGTTCCTCAAACATGCTTGTGTTTGATACCTGAAAGGGACACATCAGCATGAGGGATTTGTGACTCGACTCCCTGACCTGTGCTGCCAGTCACATTTCAAAAGTAAAATCTAAAGCTTGGGAGCTTAAAAAAAAAAAAAAGAAGAAGAAGAAGAAAAAAAAAAACTATACAGATCATCACAGGTCTTTGAAGAGCCACACAGACCAGCCTTTGAGCATGGTGTGCCCACCACATGTGTACCCCACGCAGGTGCTGGGTCAGTGTGCTCTGCTCTGCAGTGCAAAAACACCCAGAAAAAACTCTAAAGAACAGATCCATATTGCACCTCCACAGAAAATGCCAACAGTACTACTCAGGGTTTGCAAAATCAGGCCCTTCCCTTCTTTCTGGTGGATGGAGGATTTAATTCACCACCCTGCCTCAAACTCACACACAAATAAGTACAAATAGTCACTCAAAGATCTTGGCTGCAAAATTATGCCCAAAACTCAGCACTCCTCATTTCTAAAGTGCCACTCCTTCCAGAGACAACTAAATAATTTTTATTATCTAAAGACCATTTTTTTTTCAAAACCTCCAAAGCTTTGAACTCATTCTGCTACTTTATCTTCTACATCAGATCTGCCATCCCAGACATGTACAAATCGAATGAGAGGATGGTGCTTTCAGCTCTGTATTCCCAAATAAATTTAGGAAGGATGGAAATGGTGCACAGTCACCAGAGGCTCCAGCACCACAGCCCAGGAGCTGGAAAAAAGCACTGGATGCAAAATTGGGGTTTGGTATTTCAGACATCTCCTAGTGAGGGTCTGCACAGCCCTGTGTGTGCTGATCTTTGTGCAGTACCCAAGTGAGACCCTTCTGATGGCACAAACAGCTGGAGAATAACCAAGAGAACATCAGCCTGTGTCTGACATCTATCCATGTGGCTTTGCTCCCTCTTGAGCTTCCCTGAGGATAATGAGGACTAATTAAAACCAGCCCCTTCTCACACAACTCTAATACGCACCCAAGGCTCCTCACAGCCCAGGTGTGTTTCACTCTTATTAATGACTTCATATTAATTAAGACTGAGAGAGAAGGGGGTGATGTCTCATTAGCAGCAGGCGGGAGGTGGTGGAGCTGCCACACTCTGCACTTTCTGCTAAAAGAGGGGAGTGTTTTCCCCCAAGGACCTCACAGACTGTGCCCATCCCTTCAGCACTAGTGACCAACAGCCCCAAAACCTTCCCAAAACCCTGCAGCCCCTCAGGAGCAGGAGATCTGCCCCAGTTTGCACAGAGATGCTCCCCCAGAGCATCTCTGCAGAGCGCAGCCCAGCCTCAGCTGTGCCCTGTCACCCCAGCTCAGGGATTTCATTTTCCTGCCTAATTAGGCAGCCAGGGAAATATGAAAGCCAAAGCATCTAGGTATAAATAGGAATCCTTCAGTTACTGAAGGAGCCAATAAGGCCTGAACCTTCTCTCATTTGTACTTTATCAGATAAATGAAAATGGGGAGGGCGGGGGGGAAAGAGGCACAGTTTAAACATATGCTTCCAATTTTCTCAGAACTAGTAAATGGAAAATACTGCTCTGCCATTAACCATTTTCATATTTATTCTGCAGTATATAAGGTTAGAAGTGGGTCATATTTCTGTGGCAACTATTGTGGAAACAAAAATTCTTTGTGCCATGGTCTCATGTTAATTAAAACTTAGAGCATAAAAACACCTCAACTACTTCAATAGATTATTTTAGTTCAAGTTCAGGATTGAGTTAGTCGTTCAAGTTCAGGATTGAGTTAGTCATTCAAGTCAAATATAATCTGCAAGCCCAAGATAAAGACATATTAGGATTTCCTCAAAGAGAGTCACCTTTCTTAGCTTCCCTGTTACATGAGAAAAGTGAGTTAAAATACTCTTCTTAAAATAAAACATCACTTCTGTTAAACCAAATGGATATCCAAGAACCTGCCAAACAGAACCAAGTTAGCTGGGTTTTAGGTAGAGAAATTAACTTGTACAACGCACTCAAAAATCTACTCACTATTATTTTAGAGAAATATCAGAACAGGGGTCTTTGGTTTTGGGTTTGTTTGTTTTTTTGCTTTGTTTTGTGGGGTTTTTTTTCCTGTTGGTTTGGGGGTTTAATTTCTTTCTTGCAGGAAAAGTAATTCTATCATTCTGCAATGCAAAATCTCTGCATTTTATCCAACACCTCCAGAGGTTTGTGTCTTTTAAACAGGTACCCAGCAGATTTCCAAACCTCTCAGTTGGTTCCCCAGCTGTTTCTGTCCTCCACTCACCTGCTCACCAAGTCACAAGTTTATCTGTTCATCTCTCCAGCACCAAAACAGTCAGTGCAGGATGGAAGGTTTCACCCTGATACACTCCCAGGGATACCAGAAATCTCGGTGAGAACAGATTTAGAAATTATGTTGAAAACTATTTGTGTATTTCTGATAATTTAGTACTCAGCAACCAATCCATATGAGCCACGTTGCACTCTTACACAAATTTCTTACTTTTAATTTGCTGTGCTAGAAAGTTCTGGAGGCCATTGTAGCTGATGGTGACAGGGTTCTGTACGATTTAATGGCTTTAATTCAGGTTATTCTAATCCTCCTGAAGTTATTAGATCAGATTTAGTCCTTTTCATACGCATGGTTTCAAGAAGCCTCTTCTTGTTTAGACTGCCACAGCAAAGGAAACTTTGGGTTCAGACTTCTCTGAGGCAGCAGTTACATCCTACTGAGGAGAAATTTAACTTTCCTTTGGTATTTTCACAAGGACCTGTGAGAGGCATAAGATTTTGTGGGTGAAACACCTGCTTCTGTGGATAAAACACCTTATTTTTTGGACAAAAACAACGTTAAAATCCTAATTTTTAATTCTTAATGCCCCCATGAAGAAAAGGGGAGCAGAGACTGTTTTCTTTGGTCTTCCTGAGGTTCTTTTCAGTATTATATTTTTAAATCTCCTTTGAAACAAGGAGATATATGACGTAACACTGACACAACTGTAAATCCAGTGGTGATGTCATCCAGGAAAAATCCCAACAGTTGGGTACCAGGAGCTGCCCACTTTGCAATGCCGGACAGCACAATGTTCTCAGTGGTTGATTTGCACTGGGTATTTCATGCATTTCTTATTTGCTAAAGTAGGTGATCATCAGTTTCCAATGACTTGTTTTGACCTCATCCAATGGAAAATGAGGTGCTATTTCTGGCACGCTTATGAACCTACTGTTTAGCCCTAAAAGTTTTGCAAGAAAAGGGATAATAAATAGTTATTCACTTCCAGCTAATAGCTTTGTAGATTATGTGCTGAGGGCAGTAACAGCTGCTTCTCGTTACCAAAAAGGCCTCCTACCATGTGCACTGCTAACACACCAAGCTAAGGTCAAGCTGAGTAGCAGGTTTTTTTTTTTCCCCCAACATTGTTTAAAAGCTTTTAAATAAAACCATATTAGAAATACAGTCACCTCTGGTAACTGATTTTCAAAAGCAAAGTCAGAAGAGCTGTGAGGTTTTTTAAAAAAAATTATCCTCTTTGTTTCTAATTTGGAAGGCTTTTCTTTTCTCTTTTAAAGGTTCCCTTTATGCTGCTAAACTCTGGAGATTTTCCCTTGCAGTTCCTCAAGGCTTTTTTTAATCTCCTCCTTTCTTTCTTTCTTTTTTTTTTTTTTTGTTTTTTGTTTGTTTGTTTTTTTATTACTCCACGTTTTCTTCACAAGATTACTATCACAATCCAGATGACTGTTCTGGAAGTTTACACATTGCTAATTTTGCCTGCCATGCACAGAGCAAGGTTGGACCATTCCCATCCCTGTGGTCCTGCATGGTCTGGCTGAGTTTGGACAGGAAGAGGAGGAGGAGGAGGAGGAAGATGAGGAGGAGAGCATCCTCAGAAAGCGAATCTGGCCCCAAATCAGCACAGAGAAAGCAGAGGAGGACTGTGGCTCCCTTCTAGAACCATCTTCCAGATGCCATCACATCTCCCTGGGTGAATAGCTTTTCCACCTGCCCCAGAGGAAGCTCATTAAGGGCTGCTGTAATTCATAAAATTGTGCAGAATTCATAAAATTGGAAGCAAGAGCCACACTCCTGACAGAGGGCCCAGCCCAAAAGGTACAGCATAAAATCCCCTCTCTACTGGGGGCAGTCCCTTTTCTGTAAATATTTCTATTTTACCCCCTTTAATTTGCAAGGAATGTGTGAAAATAAAGCAACCTGTTGCACTAACTGTGACAGAGAAAGGAAAAGCTCTTTGTACTGATAGGGAAGAGAAAAATCTGAAGCTGTGGCTCTGCTGTGATTTCTAATTGAAAAGGGTCTTATAGGGGCTGCTAAAATCTGTGAAAGCAAGTAGAGATTCTTAATAAAGCTGCTAATTAGTACCACTCACTTATGACCCGTGACATTACCTCTTCCTACATCAAAATCCACTTAATGCTGATATTAACACAAAGGTTCACCATTTTTTTTACTCGTTGTCCCCAGCTAGGTCTCAAAAATGGGAGGAAGGAATAAAATTTTTATTGATAAAGCAGCAAACATTTAGATGTAATTTCTACCCAGGCCAACATCACTTTTCTATGGGTAAAAAACAACCCAACCAGAAAACATTTTACCCCTTATTTTTCTGCATTTTAAGTTTCCAAACTGCCAAGACTGACATGACAGAAATAGAAAAGCAAAGATATACACTGCTTTATAAGCTTCCCAAGTTATTTGCATCTCCAATATCTTTTGTAGGACTTTCAGCAGTTATGACTATATTTTTATTTTAATTCAAATTGTTCTAAAGACAGCTCCAAATGGTTTAGTTCACCCAGTCATGAGTAGGCTGGAAAAATTGAAAATTCTCATAAATTGCTGGATACACAAAATAAAATAAAATCACATAATCTGTTCTACTAGAATAAATTAATTTAGTGGGAAAGAGAAAAACAAAATTAACCAAGCGAAACACCAAGGAAAACACCAAATTCCTCATTAGGGAAGGCTTCCCCCAGTGCACACCTTGTGAATAAAGGAGATGGAAGTGAAATTAAATATTTGTACCAAACAGGAACACTTGGCAGCAACAAATGAAGAGACAGGCAGGTTGATAGAGGTGTAGGGTTTAGCCACAAGGAAATAAATAAAATCTTACCTTATGACTTTTCCAGTCCCAAATGAAGATGATGCCTTGTCCATCACAGTGCAGGAGGAAAAAGGTCTCATGTCATCTCATTGCAGAAGTAGATCTTGATATCTAGATAGATATTCTAGAATCAACAAGAATGGAAGGCATTAAGGTAAAAGCAACAATTGTTACTCATTAAAGCAAAAACATCAATAGCATCGAGGGAATAACTGAACTCCTTACAGGCAGAGGAAATTACCTTTAACAAAGTTCTTGTTGACTGTGAAATTTCAAATGTCTAGGAAAAAAAAAAAGAAGAAGAATATTGTGCTAGAATTTAATAAGCACACACAACATACCAGAGCCCAGCTAGCATGATTTGGATCTAAATAAAATGTGTGAAAGGCTGATATGAGAGGTATTCACATAGAAAGCAGCAGCGTGGTTAATGTCAATGCCAATCATCTTAGTTTTATGGGAAACACATCTTGGCAGGAAAAAAAAAATACATTTGTCATGAGATTATAAATATTGCTGATAAAGGTAAATATATTCGTATTACAGAAAGAGCTGCACTACAGCAGCTGACATTCTGCCCCATGCCCAGGGCAAGAAAACTTGTTTGTTTTTAGCCACAGCTTTGCAGCAGCCTCTTAGCAGAGGAAATCCATGAGGAGGAAAGCAACAAAATTCTTCCCAAAACCTTTGTGTACACATGATATGCCTGGTGGAACCCTAATCAGAAACAAGGCCATGCATCTACCTTAGGCTGCATCCTACCCAAAAAATTACAGGCCCATGGATATTTTAATTTTCTGGTATCATGAAAAGCCACCAGGAAAGGAAATAACAAAGCATAAAAGTGTGTGGAAATCCAAGCCACAAACCACAGTACATCTCTCAGTATGCAGCAGCCATGTCAAAATCATTTTATAGAAAAAGTGGGGGGAAAGGCTTGCAACCTTGTTAAGAATTTTCAAGGTCTAAATCTTATTTTCTTTTTCCCCTGTGAAACTTCACCGGCGCGAGGGATTCTTTGAAAATTGCTAAGTACAGGCTGGAGAAATCAACTGCACCATGATGAATCAAGATACCATAAATATATTGCTAATCTATGTGGTTTGGGAATTCAATTAGAAGGAGATTACGAATTAATAATTCTTGCATTCCACAAAGCAAAATGTGTTTTTCCCTAAATATCCCCAGAGCACTGCTAACTTCCAGACATACCACAGCCTTCAGCTCATGCAGCATGATGAGTATGTGGCTTTATTCCTATTGTATGAATTGTGCTACACTCAAGTTTCATGGACCTTCACCAGTCTCTGGGTGTCTTGGAATTCCTCTGAGTTTATTATGTGGGAATGGAATACTGAGCACATAAATATTTATTGAAAGCAGACAAATAATTTATTCTCTTTTTTTTTTTTTAATTTTACAGAATTATTATGGTTTTGGACAAACACTTTTACCAAGTGTTTACAACTTCTACATAGAATGGTTCTGGACTCAAGAATATTGTTGCAATAGCAATTGTTGTGAAAATTACTCAGTTACAGTCTATTCATAGTTGAGGTGGATCTGAGTAAATATTTTCCACAGATATGCTGGATTCCTCGTTTGGACCTGGAAATTATTTCCTCTGAACATGCTGTGACCTTACTCTGCACCTGCCTTCACCTTCACAAAAAATATTCATCAGAAAACTGCTGCTCACCTGGTAATTTGTTTTTATTTATCCAATGCTTTCATTAAGTACCATCTGAGGTTGCAAATAGCATACACATGTCTGGAGATACACACACTGATGACTTGTCTTGAAACATTAAAATCTAAAATTCCAAATTCTGCAGCAGGAAAATGTAGTCAGGAAGAGTATCAGGATTTCAAATTAAATCCTGGAGAGAGAATGAGGTAAAAGCTTTCCAAATATCTCTTTCCCTCTCTACACAACCGAGCAGCTCACTCGAGAAAGGGAAACCGCAGAGCTGCTGAGCAGAGGCAGATTGGGCTGTGGGAGGAAAATTAGAAAGCAATGTTTCTCCAAAGTGCATTCCATGGCCAAAAATAAACATATTTCCAACTTTAAAAAAATAAAATGTAGAAGTAGTGAGTGTGCCACCAAGCTCAGTGTTGGCCAAGCACTCCCAGATCTTTATGCAGAGTATGCAATGTATTCCCTGGAAATAAAATCAGACATTTCCCTGTGTCAGTGACTTTCCAGCAGGCATTTTAAATCTGGCATAGGTGATACCCACCACAATCCACTACCCCTGTCAGCAAACTGCTCTGGCTCTACTGGACAATTGAGAAAATAAACAGCATCCAAAAGCTGAGTTGCCATTACCCAGAAAAGCACAAGGGCTACTAAAATCGCCACAGCCTATTGCAGAGAAATGTATTTTCTCAAGGAAATTGGTTTATCATGTTGTTAAATTTGGAGGGCATTTCAATGAGGATAAATGGAATTCTTTATCATTAAATCCATAATGATTTTGGGTACCTACTTTCACAGATAACTTGTAATTGTCAGCTGCAGCCAGACATCCCTGCTCAGTTTCTTTCTTTCTGGCAGAAAACCAAAATTTACCATGAAAATTTAGGCTGGTGTTGGAGGCCTGAATAAAAGCTGAACAAAGAGAGCTTCCCCCTCCTGTCATCCTGATGGAAGAGGCATTTTCTTCTGGATCATTTAGGGGGAGCAATGTCTCCAGAGGTAAACAACTGCAGGTAGAAACTTGACAGGAAATCAGACAAAACCCAAACCCACCCAAATTTACCATGGGCCCTTCCTCCAAATGCTTTCAGAATGATCAAACCCCATTCAAACATTTTCTTCTTTTCCTAGCAGCCATACAGCTAAACCTCCAGTTTGTTGAGCATTTTTGATCATCTCTGTATTCCACACAGCTTAGGATAATCCTAAATAGCCAGAATGGATGAATGCTGCAGAGTCCACACCTTGCAATTGTCTGGGTTTTCAAACTAGCATGAATGTATATGATTTCATTCCTTTAATTTACACCATTTACTTTCCCAAGAACAATTCAGTTCTAAAACACAGGCTTTTTTGTCAATAATGATGTCTAAATAATGCAGAGAATCATGTATGAATTTCTTCAAAATAGCTAGGCAAAACGAATTCTATTTAATTTCAGATGTGGATTTCTTTTTTTTTTCTCTACTTGGTCTTATGGAAAGGGAGAGAATAATTTAAAAGAATAATCTATCTCTTTGTTTTGCTGCCCCATCATCTTTCTAATTCTCCTTTAAATTTCTATATTGGATTGCCCATATGATTCTTCCTCTCCTGTTTTTCAGTGTAATCACTCATGAAAAGCATAAGCTCAAGAAAATTTTAGCTTTAACCAAACTTTTAAATTCTTCATGTTTAGGGATGTTAGAAATAAATGATTTTTTAAAATTAAACTATAATCTTCAGAAAGCATCTTTATGTGCATCACTTATGTAGGGAAAGGTAAACAGGTGATGTGTTGAAAATGTAGCCAAGGAGGTGAGCTCTGGGAATGGGATCTCTTTAAGCAAATTGAATTCTCTCATCAATGCCTCAATGCAGCACCCACAGAGGGAGAAGCAAACTTACTAACTGGCTCCCAAAAAGATAATTTGTTATAGGTACAGGTTTTGCAAACCAGCTGGAAACACTACAATTTGGGCCATAAAGCATTTTAAAAACAAGCCTGAATTATTGGGACCTTGGCATACAGCAACACTTCATTCCCTGAACCTCCTCTTCAGCTGAATTCCTAAAACCTCACCTGCCAGTGGCCCTATGTGACCACTATACCACAGGAATTACCTAGCAATATTAATTTTTCCTATCTACATTCACAAAAATCCCTAAATACCTTCACTGCCTATCACCGTTTGCACAAAACTTCATGAGCTTGCGTTCAAAGGAAAATTTGCTTCTGGTTAGGTCAATTTCACCCAATCTGTAAATCCTGGATCAGAAGATGACTACAAAAAACCTAAATTCCTTTTGGACTTTATCTCACTTCACATCATATTTTAGTTATATTCCCCTGCTTCAATATTCTATAGATCTGTTATTCTGCTTTAGTTTGCAACAGTTTATTTATTTTGCCTGTGAATACAATCAAAATTTCCCTGAAATGGATATCAAGAATCTGTAACCCCAGATTCTGCCTCTTAGTCTCCCTGTGCTCTTGGTCATGTCATCAGTGAAACGGGGATAAAGACAATAATAGAAAGAAATGGCAACTTTCTCACCTTAAGAAAAATTAAGAAATTAGGAAAAGGAAGTTAAGAAAAACCTTTAAAAAAAAAAGTTAAAAACAATTTTATACAATCTTTAAATCCTTAGTATTGTATGAAAGCACTATGTATCACTAAACAAATACAGCTTACTATGAAATCTTTAAAAGACACTTGGTACAACCACTGCCTGCTGGTTTGATTACTTATAGTCGCTAATCTGCAAAAGCAATAATTTTTTACAAAAAATGAAAGTTTCTCTTAGCAACTCCCAGTTGGTAGCCCAGGAAAACCGGCATAAAATTATTTCCTAAAAGTATTTCAGCTAGGTAATAAATCATATTAATCCAAATTATAATCTCAGGCCTTTCACACAAGAAAATTATTTTTGCTGTAGACGTCCCACAGTTGAACAGAAATGAAGATTTTAAAATATTTTTCATGTTCAATACACAGATATTGCAAAGAAACTGGTGAAATCCTAAGCTCTGGCACAGAAGGGTCCCCCTCATGTAGTGATGCAGTGCAGCCTTATTCCCCCATGGACAGCTGGGGCAAGAAAAAGGTAATTTTTCATTCATTCCTAGGAGATGAAGACAGTAAACTGCAGAACAATGGATTCAATATCAAGTAACGTTGTTAGATTCTTTTCCAGTTTAAGAAAATAATGAAGTGACTCTAATAAGCTGAGTCTTTCCCTTTTTGGGGCTATATCACATAACAGGAAAGGAAATCAAAAACATTTGTCTGCCTAACACGAGCACAAAACATTTTTAATGGCTTCCGTCCCTCTGAAATGAATTTGATGCAGGAGATGAGAAAATACATTTAATTTTTTTTTTTTTTTTTTTTTTTTTGTGTGGGTGTGAATCAAATCCTGGTGAAACAAGGCACAGGGAAAAGCAGGAATGGAGTCACAACATGAAAGTTTGTCTTATTGTTACACACCTGCTGTCAAAAGATATGTCACAAAGGTACAGAATTCTCACTCAAGGCTACAACTGTGATTAATCTTACCCCAGCAGTTACCAATGAAATAATACATTTCGCAAATTTGAAGCAATGCCTCTGAAAAAGCTTTAAAAACTGCTGGAAAACTTCCAGAAATTCAATATATGAAGTTTGAAATATTTTTAAATTAAGTGTTGGCAGATACTACACAAAAAAAAAGAGTTCCAAATCTGTAAAGCAAAATAACATATTTTTCTCCTGGTAACTACTGTGGCTCAAAAATAAAATCACTGAAAGACCAAGAAGTTTTCAGTGCTGGGGTGGAAGGGTTTGGATCATCATCAAAAATAACCTCAACTCCAAGAGTGATGGGGAAAAAAATGTCTGTAAAAGACAGGTACAACCTAGAAAGTGGCCAAAAAATTATGTGGAATCACAGTTTCAGAGAACACATGTGACATGCTACAAATAGCATCATTTGTGTTATTTTCTGCATATAAATAAACAACTTTATGTCTATTTCCATATCTGCATATTTGCGTACATCAATGCAAATGTGAAGGGCAGAGGGAAAGAAATTAAAGTCAGCTCCCTAGGAGCTGGAAACAGCATCAGAAAAACAGCCAAAAAGCACTTTTGTGGCACCATACTGGAAATACTTTTTTAGAAACCCATCATCTCACTTTCCACCACTCTTTCTGCAGCATTTTGTCAAAAGAGTCTCAAGGAGTCTGAGTTTACTGAGAATTTCAAATGCAAGGGAATGTAAATATAGTTTTTGGTCTGAGAAAAACTTAAAACCCCCAAAAATACCCCAAACCTAGCTGGATATAAGCTCAGTTGGTTAAAAAAAACCCAAGCCAGAGCAGAAAGAAATATGTATTTGATTGGCAAAGCCACAATTGAAAATATTGATGAAACTGCAGTAATTATGGACCAAAACCTAAGTCTTTAAACTTAGGTTTACTTTCACCTCATTTTAATACACCTATTTTAATGGGGTTCTTGCAAAATATTAAATATTTCACAAAATCTGTACCATAGAACTCTATTAAGGGAGCCATATTGGCCTCTAGTGGTATTTTTATTACTCTTACTATGTCATTCCTATTATTTTCAGGATCCCTGTTACTTTACAGATCTTTGGGAGTTGCTGAAATAATAAAACATCTGAACAACCTCACTCAGCCAAGACCTGGAGAATAGCTTGGACTCTGCACAAAAATTACTGTACAAATTCCAGTGTAATGTTGGTCACTTGAGGAGTGACCAATTAACACTCTTTGAGGTTTTGGGTGAAGAATGGCCTGGAAGGGGTGTGAGACACACCTGAGGGTCCTTTAATAGGAGAAAGGAGGGTGAGGTAATTTTTCTCTTTAAAGCAGGTAATTCCCTAGGGAGTCTGTCACTGTCATATTTTCTGGAAAAATCCCTTCACCAGGATTTCTTCTCCTGGGAAGCTGAGAAACCTCAGAGAGAAATGAAAGCAATAATTATCCGATTGGTTCTCCCTGTTTGGCTGCTTTGGAATGTGGTCTGGAGATTTTTTACCAACTGGTCATTGATTGGTTTCATGTAGATTGTTTTGACTTAATGACCAACTACAGCCAGCTGTGTCAGGACTCTGGAAGGAGTCACAAGTTTTCATTATGTGTGTATACCACAAAAATGGTATATAAAATATATAATATAATATAATATAATATAATATAATATAATGTAATGTAATGTAATGTAATGTAATGTAATGTAATGTAATGTAATGTAATATAATATAATATAATATAATATAATATAATATAATGTAATATCACATCATATATCAGCCTTCTGAGAACATGGAGCCAGATTCTCATGTCTCACCTCATCCTGGGGACCTCAGAAACTCAAACACCACAGGCAGGGACCCTCCTCAGCTGCCAACCCCATCCCCCTGGGCTGCCCTGGCTGCACAAACATCATCATAAACTATCCCTGCAAAGAGCACTACAAGCTTTGGAGCTTCCTGTGTTATCCTCCAAAGGCTGGACCCAAGCCCTGGCATTTAAATGTAGATTAACTGTCTCACATCTTATTTATTTGCTGCTTCCCGAGTTATTAATATAATAAGCTTTTCCCACTTAAAGTCAGCACACACAGGCTGAAAAAGCCCAACAAATACCTCTTAAAATGGCCCATTTCCTGCACCTTCTCTGCTCAATTTCCAGGACTGGCATAAAGTGATTAATTACGTGTGTACATGTTAAGAGAACGTACACGCCCATTGCTTTTCCTCCTCGCTAAACTCTCACTGCTACTCCAGATAAAAATTACCACGAAATAAACACATTAACATTGAAGAACATGATCCCCTGGTGCCAGAGCACACTCAGAGTCACCAAATCCAAAGATTTTTCATCTCTGGCTCTCTCTTAGCTGTCGGACATGGACAGCTTGAGGGTGACGTTGACTTTTTTCACATGTGCACCAACTCCTGTCAAAAAATTTTAGAAAGATTTTTGAAGTGCTGAGGGCTAACTCCTGCCAGGTACCTGTGAAGTCATTGTCCCTTGTACAGCTGTGCAAGGGGAAGGCTCAGCTTCCTGCTCTCAAAGTCATTCCAGTTTTAATGCAGGTTATTAACAGTAAATGAGAGAGGGAGAGAAAAGATGGAAGGTGGGAAGAAGGGAAGGAAGGAGGTAAGGGTTCAAGGGTTCCACTGTGGGGAATAGTGAGGAGTTCTTTTAAAACTATATGTTCTAGGATGAAATTAAGTCACAAGAGACAACTGTATCTATGCAGCATTTATTGGTAATGGAAATAGAGGGAGTTGCTCAATGAGAGAGGCTGAGAAAAGGACAGTGGGGAGAGAAAGAGAAAGAGAGAAAGAGGAGAAAGAGAGAAAGAGAGAAAGAGAGAGAAAGAGAGAAAGAGAGAAAGAGAGAAAGAGAGAAAGAGGAGAGAAAGAGAGAAAGAGAGAAAGAGAGAAAGAGAGAAAGAGAGAAGAAGAGAGAAAGAAGAGAAAGAGAGAAAGAGAGAAAGAAAGAAAGAAAGAAAGAAAGAAAGAAAGAAAGAAAGAAAGAAAGAAAGAAAGAAAGAAAGAAAGAAAGAAAGAAAGAAAGAAAGAAAGAAAGAAAGAAAGAAGAAAGAAAGAAAGAAAGAAAGAAAGAAAGAAAGAAAGAAAGAAAGAGAAAAAAGAAAAGGAAAAGAAAAAGAAAAGAAAAGAAAAGAAAAGAAAAGAAAAGAAAAGAAAAGAAAAGAAAAGAAAAGAAAAGAAAAGAAAAGAAAAGAAAAGAAAAGAAAAGAAAAGAAAAGAAAAGAAAAGAAAAGAAAAGAAAAGAAAAGAAAAGAAAAGAAAAGAGAAAAGAGAAAAGAAAAGAAAAGAAAAGAAAAGAAAAGAAAAGAAAAGAAAAGAAAAGAAAAGAAAAGAAAAGAAAAGAAAAGAAAAGAAAAGAAAAGAAAAGAAAAGAAAAGAAGAAAAAAGAAAAGAAGGAGGGAAGGGAAGGGAAGGGAAAGGGAAGGGGAAGGGAAGGGAAGGGAAGGGAAGGGAAGGGAAGGGAAGGGAAGGGGAAGGGAAGGGAAGGGAAGGGCAAGGGAAGGGAAGGGAAGGGAAGGGAAGGGAAGGGAAGGGAAGGGAAGGGAAGGGAAGGGAAGGGAAGGGAAGGGAAGGGAAGGAAGGGAAGGGAAGGGAAGGGAAGGGGAAGGGAAGGGAAGGGAAGGGAAGGGAAGGGAAGGGAAGGGAAGGGAAGGGAAGGGAAGGGAAGGGAAGGGAAGGGAAGGGAAGGGAAGGGAAGGGAAGGGAAGGGAAGGGAAGAGGAAGTGACTTCAGGCAAAGCGAGTTTACGCAATGCATGTTCAGGCAAGGCAAGGCATGGCAGGTTTAGGCAAGGCAAACTTAGGCAAGGCAAGGTGAGGTGAGAGGCGAGAGGCGAGAGGGAAAGGAAAGGAAAGGAAAGGAAAGGAAAGGAAAGGAAAGGAAAGGAAAGGAAAGGAAAGGAAAGGAAAGGAAAGGAAAGGAAAGGAAAGGAAAGGAAAGGAAAGGAAAGGAAAGGAAAGGAAAGGAAAGGAAAGGAAAGGAAAGGAAAGGAAAGGAAAGGGAAAAGGAAAGGGAAAAGGAAAGGGAAAAGGAAAGGGAAAAGGAAAGGGAAAAGGAAAGGGAAAAGGAAAGGGAAAAGGAAAGGGAAAAGGAAAGGGAAAAGGAAAGGGAAAAGGAAAGGGAAAAGGAAAGGGAAAAGGAAAGGGAAAAGGAAAGGGAAAAGGAAAGGGAAAAGGAAAGGGAAAAGGAAAGGGAAAAGGAAAGGGAAAAGGAAAGGGAAAAGGAAAGGGAAAAGGAAAGGGAAAAGGAAAGGGAAAAGGAAAGGGAAAAGGAAAGGGAAAAGGAAAGGGAAAAGGAAAGGGAAAAGGAAAGGGAAAAGGAAAGGGAAAAGGAAAGGGAAAAGGAAAGGGAAAAGGAAAGGGAAAAGGAAAGGGAAAAGGAAAGGGAAAAGGAAAGGGAAAAGGAAAGGGAAAAGGAAAGGGAAAAGGAAAGGGAAAAGGAAAGGGAAAAGGAAAGGGAAAAGGAAAGGGAAAAGGAAAGGGAAAAGGAAAGGGAAAAGGAAAGGGAAAAGGAAAGGGAAAAGGAAAGGGAAAAGGAAAGGGAAAAGGAAGGGAAAAGGAAAGGGAAAAGGAAAGGGAAAAGGAAAGGGAAAAGGAAAGGGAAAAGGAAAGGGAAAAAGGAAAGGGAAAAGGAAAGGGAAAAGGAAAGGGAAAAGGAAAGGGAAAAGGAAAGGGAAAAGGAAAGGGAAAAGGAAAGGGAAAAGGAAAGGGAAAAGGAAAGGGAAAAGGAAAGGGAAAAGGAAAGGGAAAAGGAAAGGGAAAAGGAAAGGGAAAAGGAAAGGGAAAAGGAAAGGGAAAAGGAAAGGGAAAAGGAAAGGGAAAAGGAAAGGGAAAAGGAAAGGGAAAAGGATGAAGGAAATGATGGGAGGAAGGAAGTTCAGGCAACTCCAGGTAACGCAAAGCAAGCCAAGCCAAGCCAAGCCAAGCCAAGCCAAGCCAAGCCAAGCCAAGCCAAGCCAAGGCAAGGCAAAGTGGGGAGGGAAAGGAGGGGAAGTTCAGGAAAGGGAAGTTCAGGGAAGGGAAGGGAAGTTCTGGGAAAGGAAGGGAAGGGAAGTTCAGGGAAGGGAAGGGAAGGGAAGTTCTGGGAAAGGAAGGGAGGGGAAGTTCTGGGAAAGGAAGGGAAGGGAAGGGAAGGGAAAGGAAGTTCTGGGAAAGGAAGTTCTGGGGAGGGGGAGGGGAGGGAAGGGAAGGGAAGTTCAGAGGAGGGAAGGGAAGTTCAGTGAGGTTCACAGAAGGAACACAGGAGGATGAAAATTTCTCCCCTCCATGCATGCCACCATGTCTGGTTGAGGCTCTCCATCAGCTCTCCTCGGTGCTGAGGGTCCCCCAGAACATGGAGCTCAGCACAGGGACAGAGCCTGGGGCCAGGGGAACACCTGGGTTCCTGCCCTGCCTGGGGCAAGTTTGAGGCAGTCTCTGCAGCAGACTCTGCATCTGCTGCATGGCTTTGCATCCTGTGCAGGGCTGTGCTGCAAGGGCTCAGCAATGAGCCTGGGGAGAGCTCTGGGGCTCTTGGAGGGATGAAGAGTCATCCTCACTGCCTGTTCTTCTTTTCTTGTTCTACTTCATGTTCTTGTTTTTCTTGTCCTTCCTTCTATTTTTATGCTTTTTCTTCTTCTTCTTTCTCTTTTAGGTATTCTTGTTATATTTCTTCTTCGTTTTACACTCTTTGTTCTTATTCTTCTTTCAATTCTTAATCTTATTTCTTTTTCTCACTCATTCCTTTCATTATTTCTACTTTTAGGCTAATTATTTTCTTATTCTTACTCTTACTTCTATTCTTATTCTTGTTCCTGTTCTTATTCTTACTCCTATTCTTATCCTTTTTCTCTTCTAGTACTACTACTATTTCTTCTACTGTTGCTCAGCGGGGGCTTCCCCTGGCGGAGCAGAGCCTTCCTGTTGGGACGTGTCCTGTTTGCTGCTGGGCTCATTTGGCTTTGGAGAACCTGATGCCTTTTCCCCTTCAGCAGCCTTGTCCTTCCCTAGGGCACTGCAATCTTTTTCTTCTGGCTCCTTCTTGTACTTTTCCGTTTGGCAGAAGTGCATTTGCACATCTTCATCCACAGGACACCGATTCACGATCGGGTCTGGCCACGGGGACAGCGGTCGGCACGGGGAGAGCACGCAGGATGGGGACACCCCACGGCACGGGGGCAGCACGGAGGACGGGGACACCAAACGGCACGGCGGCAGCCCACAGGATGCGGGCACCCCACAGCACCCGGGTATCATACAGGGTGGGACCGCATGGCACGGGGGCACCGCATGGCACGGGGGCAGCACACACGGTGGGGGCACCACATGGCATGGGGGCAGGACACAGGGTGGAGACACCACACGGCATGGGGGGCAGCACACAGGGCGGGGTCACTGCACGGCATGGGGGCGGCACACAGGGTGGACGACATGGAGTCAGCGGACGACATGGGGGCAGATCTGGGCATGGGGGACAGCACACAGCATGGGGATGGCTCTGGGCACGGGGACAGCGTACAGCAGCGGATCAGCTCTGGGCATATGTCGTCATCATCATCGTCCCATTGGCATGGCTCTGGCACACACTTTGCCCACGGGCACAGCCGTGGGCCTGCCACCTCTTCTTCCCACAGGGACACCTCTCGGCAGCAGCTGTCCACGTCATCTTGTACTGTCACACGTTCCCCAAACCGGGACACCTCTTGCTGTGTCCCATCTGGCCACTCCACTGTTGCACCAACATTCCAGTGGTGCACCTTCTGCTTTACCACAGCTCCGCAGGGGGCAACTTCCTGGAATGTGTCTTCTTCATCCCATTGTTGGACATCTTGCACGGTCACTTCATCCCACAGACAACGCTGTGGGCAACAGACAGATTCATATGGGCAGACCTCTTTGCATCCCTCGTCCATGGTGACAAAGTCCCCTTTTCTGAGAGAGAGAAAGACTGAGCTGCCCTCTGACAGTCTCTGACAAGGAAGAGACTGCCCCCAGCCACTGCCCACTGAGGGCCTGCTCTTGCAGCCAGCTGGGCAAGGGGCTGAGGGAATAGGAGTTGGGCTTTGCCTTGTTCTCCGGTCTGTCTGTCTGTCTGTCTGATGTCCCCTGGCACAGATGACTCCTGGCCCGGAAGACAAGGCTGCTCTGGTGGTACTGGCCAGCTCAGAGCACGCAGCGTCACTTATATACCCCCAGCCAGGGGGCTCTGCCGTGTCACAAAGGGCTTTGGGCACCACAGTGTCCCGCAGTGTCACCCAGGGCTGTGACACAAGGTGCCCATGTCACAAAGGGCTTTGGGCACCACAGCGTCCCGCAGTGTCACCCAGGGCTGTGACACAAGGTGCCCGTGTCACAAAGGGCTTTGGGCACCACAGCGTCCCGCAGTGTCACCCAGGGCTGTGACACAAGGTGTCTGTGTCACAAAGGGCTTTGGGCACCACAGTGTCCCGCAGTGTCACCCAGGGCTGTGACACAAGGTGCCCGTGTCACAAAGGGCTTTGGGCACCACAGTGTCCCGCAGTGTCACCCAGGGCTGTGACACAAGGTGCCCGTGTCACAAAGGGCTTTGGGCACCACAGCGTCACCCAGGGCTGTGACACAAGGTGCCTGTGTCACAAAGTCCACCCCAGCACCCCTGGAGCAGCCCAAGGCTCTGGGAGTGGCCGGAGCAGCCACTCCCAGAGCAGCCCCTGGTTGTGAGGCGCTGATGGAAATGGCCAGTGAGGGCTGTGCCCGAGGGAAGGGGCAAAGGAGACCTTGTGTCAACTGAAATGCTGGGGGTTTGATTGCAATGGGCATGGCAGAGACAAGGAGGAGAGAGGACAGAAGTTCAGGGGAGGGAAGGTCAGGGAAGTCCAGGGAAGGGAAGGGAAGGGACAGACTAGGACACGCATGCCAACACGTCCCGTTGAGGCTCTCCATCAGCTCTCCTTGGTGCTGAGGGTCCCCCAGAACATGGAGCTCAGCACAGGGACAGAGCCTGGGGCCAGGGGAACACCCGGGTCCCTGCCCTGCCTGGGGCAAGTTTGAGGCAGTCTCTGCAGCAGACTGCATCTGCTGCATGGCTTTGCATCCCGTGCAGGGCTGTGCTGCAAGGGCTCAGCAATGAGCCTGGGGAGAGATCTGGGGCTCTCGGGGTGATTATGACTCGTCCTCACTGCCTCTGCTTCTTCTTG